>NW_020217764.1:0-1706 GCF_003070985.1 Temnothorax curvispinosus | reverse complement strand
ATTCCTGAAAAATACCTATTTTTAAAGACCTCCGGCTCCAGTCATACACAACTTATATTCATGCTTAAAAAAAAAATTTATTTTACTAAAGTTAATTTACTAAATATTGCATATAACAACTGAAAAATAAGAAGTTAACTTCAAATCGCGTACTTTACACAAGTATTTCTCGAAAACGAGTACCGCAAGGGTATTGAAACTTATCGCATATTATTAATTTCTATTTTTATATAAAGCATCATATACTAGTCTTTCAAAAACATTTAGAAAAAACTTTTTTCACAATTTATTAAAATGTCTGTTTTACAATACCTCGGAACAGGAATTCCGTGTTAAAAGTTAAAACTTTGAAGCTCAATATCTTAATTTTTAATACCGCAAAAGGTACTAAAATTTATACTACACATAAAGCATACCTATAAATTAATGTATATTCACAGTTTCAAGAAAATCTAGAGAAAATCGATTTTCCAGAGAACGTCCTTAAGATCTTTCAAACCAGAATACGCTCTTGTAATTTATTATTTGTCATTAACATATTTTATTATTAATCACATACATATAAGTATGAGGAAGCATATGGTACAAAATAATTTCAATATTCAAATTATTGTAATAATAAAAAAATCAATTATTTACATTTTCTTCTGTGTGTGTATATGTGTGATGTTATTGACAATAGTTTTTTTGCACGTTTACATTTCTTTTGCAGATTTTTTACACGCTTAATTTTTACAAGTGTGATGTCAAATACAAACAAGATTTTTGTTTATCTGCTATAAGCGTTATTTTGAATGTAAGATTTTAATAATCAAATGTTTTTAATAATCAAACATTTTCAAACTGCAAGGGAGGGACAAGCAATATCATCTACAGCATGTATCCTTAAAATACTACGATCTTTTCTAGCAGTACTAGCCACTAGCGTATAATTTGTCCGCCGACATTACGAATTTCTTCTGCAGCAACACATAAAATGTTGAACAGTTTTCTCGAATGGTTGTAATAACGTCTGTATGTCCTTGCATTATTAATTCGTTAAGGTATTGCTCACATTCTCATTCTATTAACAAAATTTTGAAAAAAGTTATAATATTTTTAATAATATTTTTAATAAAATTTAAAACTCTTAATTTAGAAATTACATCTTCTGACCAAAAGCGTTGGTCGAAATTAATAATGTCTCGATGATTGATCCGAAAAAGTGCTGTATGAATCCGACAAAGCGAGTTGGCTCACGGTTTTTTCAATGTTCATATCGGTAAAGACGTTATATATTGCCAGTTACTGTCGATTTAAGCTGCTTTAACTGTTATTCTATTTACTGGCGAAATAAATTTATTATTCTGATTTTTAATAATATAAGAGAAATAAGACCGTTTTATGTGACCGTTATACAATTAATCAATATTAAATAAGCCGTGTACGATCCGAGTTTGGATCTTAATAGCCTAATAATATTTTTTATGTACAATTACACGTATATTTTTTCCAATCTTAATAAATTGCGCGCTGATTAACTTGTCAGACTTACAACACAGCTCTTGTTGGAGTAGTAAATTCTTTACTATTATTTAAATCGATTTAATTAGAGGGGTGTGAGGGGATTTTATTAATCGCGTATTATAGTTGATTAAAGTTGGAAAAATATGTAAATATAGTATATAAAAAATATTATTAGGCTACTATAAAATCTAAGCTCAGAT
>NW_020217763.1:0-1583 GCF_003070985.1 Temnothorax curvispinosus | reverse complement strand
CTCGGCATCTACACTTTTAGCGAGATGCCGCTCCTTTAGGTGCAAAGACGCGAATTGGCTATCGCCCGCGCGTGAACCAATCGCGCCGCTGCACCGCGAATCTTCGCGTAAGCGGACTTAGAGTCACTAGGCTTGCACCGAGTGACTCTCCACGTATGAAAGTCATTTTAAACGAATCCCTACGAAACCAGGTAAGTACGCGTTAATCGCGATTGTAATTAATCTTTTTCTTTTTGTTTCAGGTGTCCCGGATCGTTTGAGGAATCGTCTCTTTTAATGTTACCGGCGGTGATCAACGGTAAGTATATAATAAGGTAAGTATCATAATAGCGATTTAATTTATCGCATGCATAATGAATAATACATAAGTTGTCTTTACAGTGACAGGGAAAGTTAAAAAGTTATCAAATTAAAGAATACAAAGTCAAAATGGCTCAATTTCGTGCCAAAGTGTAAAAAAAACATAAAAGTGTAACAAAGTGTAAATCAAAATAAGCATAATTGCAATAAAGTGTAATAAAATATAAACGTACGCCTGGAATGAATCCATATGGCTCTAAGTGAAATATCGAAGTAATAAAAGTGTATTAAAGTGTAATTCGGTGTAGAACCTTCGTTGGTTCAGCTCGCACGCTCGCTGGTAACGCGCTTGTGTATAAAGTGTAAGAAAGTTGTATCAAAGTGTATGAAAAGTGTAACGCCTATGTTGGCTCGTGTCGCACGCTCGCTGGTAACGCGCTCAAGTATAAAGTGTAAAAAAATGTAGGAAAGTGTATGAAAAGTGTAACGCCTATGTTGGCTCGTATCGCGCTCTCACTGATAACGCTGTGGTGTGTAAAGTGTAGGAAAGTGTAGGAAAGTGTAGCGAAGTGTATCACCTCTATCGGTGTCGTTTTCATGCTATGTTCTCAACGCTACGAGTGTAAAAAGTGTAAAGATGTGTCGCAAAGGTGTAGGTGTGTCATTCCCCTGCGGGATCGTTTAAAATCATTATGTATGTTGTGAAAAGTGTAAACAGAACAAAAACTAAGAACGGATCTGGAAAATTAATAATTAACGGTACGAATATAATCGTAACGACCACTAGGTATTCTGAAAACTTCATGCTTGATTGATTCTACGGTAATTAATGATATTGTGAACCGGCTTTATGTGAATACACTAGCAGTAAGATTGAAACTATCGTTATCGCGAACAAAATAAATATGAAAGTTAATACAACTATTCGGACCTTGTCCGAGTCCATCTTCTAATCTAAATCTGTGCCCTCTGGCTTAATATCTCATGTAACGACAGGTGAATGACTGGATTAAAGTGTAAGGATATATAAAAGGTTTATTTTTATGTGTGTTCACAATTGTAGTGTGTAAGTGTAGAGAGTGTAATTAAAAAGGTGTATTAATAGATCGTAGCCGTGCTACTTCATGCAATAATAATAAAAGATATGAAAATGAATAATATATTATAATATATCGAATCTCATGGGAATATGAACCCTGCTTAATCCTATAAGTGTGTTCTCGTAAAAGTTACCATAAAATCAAAAATTAAAAAAGTTCGTACAAAAGTTAATGAAAATAAAA
>NW_020217762.1:18757-19850 GCF_003070985.1 Temnothorax curvispinosus | reverse complement strand
GCCGACGTTCGCGTAACGGAAATTTATGACGAAATAATATTTCATGCGACTACATGTTTTCAAATAATATTTTAAATAAAATTATGACTCTATGAATCCCGTTTTCCTTTTTTCTTTCAATCACGCAATATCATACATGCTTTTACATCGAGTACGGTTTTTCCCTTCTCATTAACATCATTCGCGTCTAATATCGCGTTATCATTCATTAATTCTCTTTTTTATTTTCAGGTTTCATCCAGGCATTCCAGGATCAACAGGATTCGTCAGGTAAGTATCCCGGTAAGTATAAAGAACGTAACTAAGATGTTAAACTAATGAAATAATAAAGTTTTCCTTTTTTCAGGAACTTCAGATAAAATAAATGAAAAAGTAACGATCTGACGCTACGTGTAATTCTATTCAGTCTTAAAAGACGATATTCCATCGTTAAAAGTATAAAATTATCGTTAATTAAGAAAATGACCTTGACTTTGAAAAAATAAGAAAATTGAGAAAAGCACCTCAGACTAACAGTGTTTACAATCATTGAGACTGATATCCATGGTCAAATAGGCATCATAAGGCTTACTCTTAATTCTCACCACGAATTTGTAACTTTGAGAAATAATTAGAAACTTAAGAAATTTGTCATATGACTGACTTCTAAGAGTCGCAACAATCATTTTAAGACTGATTAAAAGTTATTCGGACTGATAGTTCAAAAGTTTGTTCGAATCGCTGAGTTAAAGTTATCGGCGGCGTGTTGCCTCAAGTGAAATATTGTAAAATTAAACGAATGATACATTTGGGTAGTCTATTTAGACCATTAGAAAACTATTGAATCTATTCGCAAACTAATCGCATAATAATTGTGAAAGTTGATTCGAACTCACGATTTAAAGTTGCTGGCGGCGTGTTGCCGTAAATGAAATAACTCAAATTAAATAAAATATACGACGAGTGAGTCCCAGTTGCGCACAGAATAAATCGGACACAGCAGGTTGAATGAATCGGACACAGTGTCGATCAGACACAGTAGGAAACGGACACACGGTGGTTGCAATCGGACACAGTGCGGATCGGACACAGTGCGGATCGGACACAGTGTCGA
>NW_020217762.1:7918-18747 GCF_003070985.1 Temnothorax curvispinosus | reverse complement strand
CGGACACAGTGCGGATCGGACACAGTGCGGATCGGACACAGTGTCGATCGGACACAGTAGGAAACGGACACACGGTGGTTGCAATCGGACACAGTGCAGATCGGACACAGGGCGGATCGGACACAGTGTCGATCGGACACACGGTGGTTGCAATCGGACACAGTGCAGATCGGACACAGTGCGGATCGGACACAGTGTCGATCGGACACAGTAACAATCGGACACAGTGCGGATCGGACACAGTGCGGATCGGACACAGTGCCGATCGGACACAGTGGCGCATCATTTAATTCTATGAAAAGTGTAATGGCTCGAGAACGAGCTAAACAAAGACCTCCTATACCATGTACCTTTCAAGCCTTATGTGCTGCTTTAATTAAATATGAATGGATTAAAGAGTTTTATAAAGGAAGTGTAGTTGCACAGGATGGTAGCATGGCTGCTATATTTTCGAACGATGTACTTATTAATGCCTTGAAAACAGCTACAGAAATTTTTGTTGATGGAACATTTTCGGTAAGGTGCTTCTTTAAAAAAAAATATTTTTTTTTATTTTTGAATGCATTAATACTTTTATATTCGTTAATAATATTTCTAAGATAATCGCTTATATAATAAAAGAAAAATTTTATTATTTTTCATATTTAAATTTTATTATATTATATTATTATAGAGTTTTAAGTTATTTATCATTTACAGGTTGTCCCCCGCCATCCGTACATGATTCAATTATATACTGTACACATACGTTATAAAAATACAGTATGTTATACATTTTTATTACATATTTTTCTTATGAATAAAGGCAGATGTACATAAAATAAAACAGCTAATTTAAATACATAAAAACGAACACAAACAAATTTTAACTGCTCGATTTTATTTTATGTACATACATCTGGATCTATCGATTTTATTTTAACTTGTCATGATTTTTGATAATAGGGTATTGCTGTTTTCTTTATATTATGTGAGAAACGAACATTTGCTCTTTATCAAGCAATATGGGAGAAAATAATTGAAATTGTTCCAGACGTAAAAAATAATGTCAAATTTATAATGGGGGATTATGAACGCGCAACAAATAAAGTCCTTCATAAATGTTTCCCCAAAGCCAGTTTGAAAGGATGCTGGTTTCATTACAACCAAGTAAGTCAATTTAAAATAATTTATTATTTTTACTGAGTTATATTATTTATTCATGTGAGGATTCTTATTTATTAAATTTTTAAAACTTGCTCCTTTTTTTAAACTCGAAGGCTGTGCTGCGCAAATGGCGGCAACTTGGTTTGAAAAATGCCCCAAGAAGATTAATAACGATGGTTATGTCTATACCATTAATACCAGCCAGTTTATTTGAACAAAGCTTTACACTATTACAATATATAGCTGATACCATATCTGATACCATATCTGGTGACTACCCTATGATATTACAATTTATGTCTTATTTACGTAAAACATGGTTGCCCGCAGCAAATAAAGTCTCTGTATATGGCTGTCCTGTTCGTACAAATAATATTGTTGAGAGTTTTCATAACACGATTTCAAAGAAATTCGGGAGTAGACATCCAAATGTATGGATATTTATTGGTGAGTATTTTATGTTATAATAGTAGTAAATTAGAAATAATATATCTACTTTATTTACTTTATGTTACAGAAAATTTGAAAAAAGTAATTATTGATCAAGAAATTGATCTTCGTCGCTTACAAAATAATCTTCAGGCACGTAGACCTCAAACTCGAGCTAATAGAGAAAGAAATAATATAATACTGCAGAAACAGAAAGATCTTGTAGAAAATAGGTAATATATCAGTTACAGAAAATTGCAACTAAATCTATGAAAAATTAGTTTCTACAGTTAATTGTATGTTAATGCTAATATCTAAAAATAATTATTTATTTCTTACAGATTACCACCTGTTAGGGTTTTTAGAATCATTTAGTCACTTTCATGAAACTTATTTATATAATTTGGACATGACTGACGAAGGTAATTATTTTTTGAAATTCAGAAATATATTACAAACGTGTATAAAACATAAATTTTTTTGATTTTGATGTTCGATAGAATCACACAAAAAGAAGTTAAAGCATTCAAATATTTTTACTAATAAATATCATTTTATATCCTCAATAAAATATAAGTTTATTGTAAAAAAACTATCGCATTAATCAGAGGTATACGTTTCTACTGACGCAAAAGTATTCTATTTTTTTTATCTTTATTATATGTACGTTAGTACTAGTCGTACTTAAAAAATTACATATTTTTTAAAATATATATACTTTTCTATAAAAATTATGTAGAATATTAGTAACTTTATAAATAAAATATTAACGAACTAAATACATACATTTTTATGAATAGAAATATGATTTATTAAAGCGATAACTTACAATAAACTTACCTAGAATATTTTATGAACAATCTGATATTTGTGATTTTAATATATTTTTTATTTTTAAAAGCGATATGATTATATATTGACTTCTTTCATCTAATTCAATTGGATTTTTTAACCAAGACTCTTGCATTACAGAAATTATAACCAGTGAAAACGATAATTATGAAATTTGTACCGATTTTCTGTCAGAAAGTTGCAATTCTACATCGGAGGAACGTATGTATTTTAATTAATATTACATCACGAGTATTATATTTATATATTACTCTACTATTAATTCGTATCTCTTAAAACAATTTTGTAGCTCTGAGAATTGCTAACAGTAATATAAATGCAAACATTTCCGGAGATTTACTTACATTAGTGCAAAGACAAGATTCTGTTAAAAATGAGCAGTTACAAGACGAACAATTCACTTCCGAAAATGCAACTGATATGGATGTCACAATCAACAACACAAGAAATTTTACTTCAGCTAATCCGATAATTACAACGGAAGACACACAAAATACAAATAACATTTCCAATTTATCACAATCTAATAATGAATTTGGCGAAGGTATAAGTTAGATATATGACATATTTTTAGTAAACAGTAAGAACACTAAAAATATAGTTTGATTGTTATATAGTATAACACATCGTTTCGAAATTTTTCAGAACGCATTTATAACATTCCAGAAGATGATTTTGGATATTGGTACGAAGATCAAGAAAGTACCTTAGAAAGCGACTGTGTACCCTATCACAAAGTCGAAAGACATTCTCTGGAAACGTGCGAAGAAAATCGAGAAACGAAGAGATCTGACCGTACGTGCACTGCTTGCATTGATGCTGAAGCGAATCAAGTTTTCATACCGTGCGGTCATATCTGTTGTTGTGAAGAATGTGCTAATCATATTATGCGCGAGAATGATTATGTTAAAAAATGTCCGATTTGCAAAGAAGAAATTTCAACGGTCTACAAAGTATATATGTCGTAAACAAATTTACATCTTATTCTAAATATATGAACATTTAGGATTGCCTATAACTTTTAATATTCAATCGGAGACATTTGTCGGCCATACTTTGAAAGATTCGTTTTTAATGTAACGGTATTATATGTATATGTTAAGCATTATGTACTACGTACAAAAGACTGTATGCAAGCTAATCTGAAACTATTGTTAGTTTTTCACAATGTTGTAAGGTAGAGTGCAATCATACCAAAATAATTTTTTCTTATAAGTGTATTTTACGTTAATTAATAATAGGATTTTGTTTTATGTTTTGTTTTAAACAAGAAAGAACGGGCGTACGTACTGCTTTTCAAATGTGAGCTATGTTTAAAAAAAATAAGTTTTGTTTCATTCTCGTACTCTAAAGGATATAGAATTAAGGTTTATTTTATTGTGCAATATATAAGTTGCAATATAGTTTTAATTGTTTTGTGAATAAATTATATTGGAAATATAATCAGGGACGACTTGAAATGTGGTGAGATGAGCAGGGAACACAACAATCTTGGTCTTTGTACACTCTGAATACTGTCTTTATTATATATAAGTATATCACACTCTGTAACTTAAACCGTAATCGACACGTCTGAACACGACGGTGATCGAGGCTCTTGTGAGCACCACTGATGCCCGCACGCACGGGTGGCGCGCCGAGTCGCACCGCCAACCGGGGGCTGCCCTCTAGAAGGGCGGGAACTTATTGCTCGTTCAAAGTCTTCTCCCAACACTCCCTCCCTTTGGGCGAGCGATCCACGGATCCTCTCTAAGTTTCCTCTTTATCTGAAACATAACAAGAATTAGTTATCGACTAAAATTAATCTCTAACTTTGTCTAAACTCTATATTCATTATTTTATCTCTCAGATACACAAATGCTTCTAGAGGTAAAGGTTTTGTCATAATGTCTGCCAAATTCTCTTTGGTCTTTATCCATTCGACTTTTACCTTCCCTTAAAACACACTGCTTGATAAAATCTCCATGAGTGTTATCCATATGTTTTCTGTTTCCAGTTTCTTCTTTTTCTTCTAAGTCTTTCTTTATTTCTTCTAAGTCGTCATCAAACATTTTAAGTTTGTGACTTCTATCCATCTTAGTGCAGTTTCTTGCTGCTCTGTTGTCATGACTCTATAAATTTTCTCGTGCTTGGATACCAGAGTATATAGTATATATCCAGTGTCAGTATATCCCACCAACACACCAATAGCTGTCTTGTCGAATTTCGACGTAGGCTTTGGTACTCTTGCATATCCAATGCATCCGAATTTTTTTTTATTTGTTTAAAATGACAACTTGTTTCTGATGAAAACTTCTTCAACGGGATTTCATACTCTAAAGTCTTATGTGGAAATCTGTTGTACGCATGCACAGCAGCGTCAACTGCCAACTCCCACATACTCTTTAGTAATCCCGAGTCGAGCATATATGTTCTTACTTTCTCTTTCAACGTTCTGTTGAACCTTTCTGCAACTTCTTTGTCTTGATCTGACTTTGCATAGCATAGCTTTTCTTCTTTTCCTAGTAGATTTCTGGCGGATATAAGATATTTCTCTAGAGCCTCTCCCGATTCATCTTTTGTTTTCAGAGAGTAGGTTTTTGCTAATCTAGAATAGTCATCTATAAAAGTGATTATAAACCTCTTTTGTCCTGGATAGGATGTAGGTTTTGGACTTATGATGTCCGTATGTATTACCTGTAGTGGTCTCTGTGCTCTATTTCTGTTTTCTTTAAACGGCAGTTTTGCCATCTTTGCCATTATACATACTTCACACTCTAATATAAAGTTATCAAACTTTACATTCTCTAATCTCTTTTCTACTTTTTGTAATTGTTTTAGATATTTTAACGATGCATGACCTAATCTAACATGCCATAACATCACCTCATTTATTTTCTCTAGTTTCTTTACTTTTTCAATTACTGAGCTTTCACACATTTCTTCTATATTCTCTATTGTCTGTATATTTTCTAACTTAATGACTTGATCGAGTTCAGCATTATTGTGTTCTATATTTTTGTTCACATTTGTGAGCTCTCCTTCATTCTCCCTCCCAATCGCAGAGCCAACATTATCCCTCTCATTTAACTCTCCCTCCGAAATTGATAATTCATTGGTCTGAATGTTTGCTTGCGATTGTTCAGGAAGCTCACTATGTGGAACTATTTTTGCTCTACATCTGTAAATTCCTTTAAAAACTATTTTATTTGTCAGTTTATTGTAAACTTTAAACACTTTATCATCTAAATAAATACTGAACCCTGCATCAGCCAACTTTCTTAGATATAGTAAATTTTTGGATACTTTCTTTGCTGCAATTACATTTGTTAATTTAATGACTCTCTTTTCTTTTTCATTCATTATTAGCGTAAGATTTCCTTTACCATCTATTGAAATGTTTGCAAGCTTATTTTTATTCGCGCATTTAATAACTCTATCTTTACATTTTTCAAACTTTGACAGAATAAAATTCTTATTCACAATATGATCCGTAGCACCCGAATCTGCAGTAAAATTGACTACCTCTTTTGAACTATCTCTATCTTCTATTAATTTAACCATGTATTATTTACCTTCTTCTGATTCTCCTTCATTTGCTGTTTTCGTTGATATAGGTTTCTCAGCTGGTTGTATCTTGGTTATTTTCCCTTTGTTATCTACTCTTTTTGTGCCTTTTTGCACAAATCTACCCTTTTTCTTTATGTTTTTATTAATGGTTTTATTTAAATACCTTTTTCCTCTAGCTCTGTTCGCCTGGGCTTCGGCACTCGGACAATTATCACCCTTGTGACCTCGTACTTCCTGGCAGTAGCAACAAAACCAGGCACCAAATTCTATTAGTGGACAGTCCTTTGCCATATGACCCATTCGGTTGCATCTGTAGCATTTCACTTGTTTCATGTTCTCTTCTGCAGCAGCCCTCTGTACCCTGACTTCGGGCTTCTCTAATTTTTCTTTATTCTCGTTTTTAGTCTCTGCTTCTAACTGCATCATAAAAGACTTTATTTCATCTATGTTTATTTCTTTAAGATTAGTTTGTCTTCTAATTAAATCTACATTCCTCAGCTCTGGTACATTAATTGACACAGCCTGATAAAGTGCAGATCTAATCTCTTGTTCTGTGAGGGGTACCGCATCTTCACATGATTCATATTCTCTAATTATTGAATCGAAGCGTTCACAAAAATCACTTACTTTTTCGTCTTTTCTCATTTTAATTTGATAGAGTTTAGCTCGTACCGATGCATGAGTAACGTTTACTTCACTCTTTTTATATCCTCTCAATTTCTTCAAAATTTCTTTCGGATCTTTTTCATGTAGAATCCTTTTATGATAGTTTTCATCTAAATGATTGATTATTATATCTCTAACAAGACTTTTTCTCTTAGCAACTTTTAGTTCGGAGAGATTTTCTGGACTTTCAATGTTTGAATCTATTACATCTAACAACTCGTTATTCATTAACTCAGATTTTAAATAATCCATCCAAAGATCAAAGTTGGATTTTTGCGTCAGCTTATATTCTCTTCTAATATGCAACCTTTGACTGTTCAATTCCAATTCTATAGCTCTTTTCATTGTCTCTAAACTCCTATCTTTTTCGGCTGAACAGACTGTTATTTCATTTAATTTTCTCTTTTTAGACTCTACCTCTAGTTCTTTAACCGTTTGTTTACTGTTTTCTACTGAACTTTGGGTATCTGTATTGCTTACCTCTAAACGTCTAAGTTTAACTTTTTCTTTCTCTAAGTTTAAACGGGAGACTTCCACCATATTCTCCATCATCTCGGTGGCCTTCTTCATTACTTTATCCAGCATCTGCATCGAATTGTCCATTTTCTCAACCATCTTTTCTTGTTTCTCGTAAAGTATCTTTGTCCCTATAGGTAGTACAGGACGATTTTCAGCCCATTCTCTATTCACATCTATGTTTTCTATTATCTTTGGTTTGCCGCGTTTCGGGATTGCACCCTTTGCTTCAGTTTCCTTTTTGTCTTTTGCTTCTATACGGAATTTTGAAATTACTATTTTTATTTTCTCTGAATGCATATATATATTATTCTTCTGGACTACTTTATTTTCAAAAAAAATACTCTCTTACCTCTATCTTTTCTTACTGTCTGGTCGTTTTTATCTTTTGCTTCTCTATCTATTACCGTGATAAAGCTGCTATCGCTGTCGTAGTCGACCAGCGCATCTTAGCCTTCTTCTTCTTCCATCTATATCGGGATTTAAATATCAACTGAACATTAGCATTCCTCTTTTGACAAGATAAACCAACATTCGTATTGACAAATAATAATTTACAATTTTTATCACTAGATCTCTTTCAGCGATAAAAATTTAATGCTTATGAGGCTATATAGAACGCACTGCAATTCACAATAACCCCAAAGCGAGAAAACCACGCGCCTCTGCAGGGCTATCCGCACGCACACACCACTGTCCGTTGCGATCCCCAGCACTGCTGAAAAGATCTATGGGAGCTCGGGTTGATCACGCACACGCACGGGGCCCATACAAATTTACGCGGCTTCCCTAAACAGTAATCAAGCTACACCGCACAGCAAGTCATGCTCAATTACCGACCCGATACATATCGATTTCAAAAAAAATAAACTCATATAGAGTCATATAGAGTTTTTATACATACGCATACATTTACATGTATCGCAATCTAGCCATCTAGCATACGCATACATTTACATGTATCGTAATCTAGCCATCTAGCATCGATGCCATGTTGTTAGTCGAAATCGATTATGTGTTTGTGCGCGCCCAGCAACAAGTTCTGCGCGCCAAAAACAATGACTCTCGCCGTCTACGATCGGACTTCCGCGCGCCAAAAATTCCGCGCGCCAAAAGAAATGACTCTCGCCGTTCACGATCGGACTTGCACGCGCACGTCGCCGACTTGCTACCAAGCGGCATTTTTCTATCTCTTTTTCCTTCATTATTCTCTACTTCTTTATTACACTTTACACATCTATTCTCTAATTCTCTTATTACCATTATTACCTCTATTTCTATTTCTCGAGAAAAATGGCAAAAACATCTATCTCCTTGTAACAGTATTTATCGAACGAACATTCTTATTAACTGAGAATTCTCTCGTTTTGCTCGTCAGCAACGAGGAATATTATTTACTCACTCTCTAATCTTTTAGATGCTTCTATCTCTTTCTATGCCCTTCGCCGGCGTTTCACACACTTCGTATATACACTTTCGTGCTATGTTCCTCACGCAGAAGAATCGTGCCCTGGGCCCATAACCTATTGGAAATATAATCAGGGACGACTTGAAATGTGGTGAGATGAGCAGGGAACACAACAATCTTGGTCTTTGTACACTCTGAATACTGTCTTTATTATATATAAGTATATCACACTCTGTAACTTAAACCGTAATCGACACGTCTGAACACGACGGTGATCGAGGCTCTTGTGAGCACCACTGATGCCCGCACGCACGGGTGGCGCGCCGAGTCGCACCGCCAACCGGGGGCTGCCCTCTAGAAGGGCGGGAACTTATTGCTCGTTCAAAGTCTTCTCCCAACAAATTACTTATGTTTTGTAAATAAATTACTTGTATTTTGACTTTCAATCCTGCTTACAATACAATTCGAGTATTGTGTAAAAATTTAATAATTTGATTATTGATTAATCTAGTTTTATACACACACGCGCTCTATAAAATTGCTCTAAACTACGCTTTAGAATTAAATTACACAGTAAAGTGCAAACATTATGCATATAATATTAATATTATATGCGTAACGTAAATATTAATAATATTGATATTACACATAATGTTAACGATAAAATCATTTTTGCTGTTTACATGTGTGTGCGTGCACGTGCGTATACTTATGCGTGTGAAAGTATTAAATCTATGTTAGAGACAGGAGAAAGATGTAAATAGCAAATATGGTTTCACCGTTAATATTATAGTCCACATTGTAACATTTGGACTTTATTTTATGTAATTTAATTCTGAATAAGCGTAATATTTATAATTTTTTATAGAATTTATGAACATTAAAGGAATTATGCTGCAATAAATTTGAAGAAACTCCATAACATTATACAAGGTTCTAGTAGCGAAGACAGTAAAAATAAATCGTCGCTTAAAAGAATCTCATATTTTGCAAATGGATTTATCGACTTTTGTTGAACTAAACTGAATCTTCTATGAACTGCGAGTGATCCACAAGACATGTCCTTCCTTGGCACCTGAAACATATAGTAAATAAACCTAAACAACTCTAGTACTATATGTGACAGCAATTATGTTTAAATAATTCGATAGGCATTATGTAGAGTAAACGGTACAGTAATTGACAAGGGTACAGTGATTGACACTTACATGACATATTTGTACCGTAGAAGACAAACTACTCGCACAATGAATCATAAAGTACTTATGTAAAGTAATCAAAAAGAACTGTCGTCTTCAGTATCTTACAATTAATCGCGCGATGAACAGTTCATCTATTATGGGTACAAATATAACAGTGTCAATCACCTTATGCTGTCAATTACTGTATCGTTTACTCTAATTATATAAAAGTCATTGTAATCGAATCACACACACACACACACACACACGCGCGCACACGCGCACACACACGCACACACACGCACACACACGCGCACACACACACGCACACACACACGCACACGCACACGCACACGCACACGCACACGCACACGCACACGCTCATATTTGATCACATATATATTATATTGAGGTTAGAAAAACTGTCACGGAATAAGTTTATATTATCAATGTATCAAAGTGACATAAATACACTTACCTAAAATTTAACACATATTGTAAAAATTTAGTTAATTGAATAATTGAATAAAGGGTTACATAGATTACTTGAATAAAGGATTTACATATATTAGATTACTTCTTATCGCCACTGTGTCCGATCAGCACTGTGTCCGATCCGCACTGTGTCCGATCCGCACTGTGTCCGATCCGCACTGTGTCCGATTGCTACTGTGTCCGATCGACACTGTGCCCGATCCGCATTGTGTCCGATCTGCACTGTGTCCGATTGCAACCACCGTGTGTCCGATCGACACTGTGTCCGATCCGCCTTGTGTCCAATCTGCACTGTGTCCGATTGCAACCACCGTGTGTCCGTTTCCTACTGTGTCCGATCGACACTGTGTCCGATCCGCACTGTGTCCGATCCGCACTGTGTCTGTTTCCTACTGTGTCCGATCCGCACTGTGTCCGATCGACACTGTGTCCGATCCGCACTGTGTCCGATCTGCACTGTGTCCGATTGCAACCACCGTGTGTCCGTTTCCTACTGTGTCCGATCGACACTGTGTCCGATTCGCACTGTGTCCGATCCGCACTGTGTCCGTTTCCTACTGTGTCCGATCGACACTGTGTCCGATCCG
>NW_020217762.1:0-7818 GCF_003070985.1 Temnothorax curvispinosus | reverse complement strand
CACTGTGTCCGATTGCAACCACCGTGTGTCCGTTTCCTACTGTGTCCGATCGACACTGTGTCCGATTCATTCAACCTGCTGTGTCCGATTTATTCTGTGCGCAACTGGGACGCTCCCAGCGTGGCGCCCCGAGGCTCGCGCCACTCGGGAGCTGCCCTCTAGAAGGGCGGGAGCACATCGCTCGTTCAAAGCTCGGCTTCTCATACTTTTTTATAGACCAGGCTTGGACAACTTTGAGCTCCAGAACCACGACACTTCTTTTCTATCCACGGAAAGTAGGGGAGTGTCGTGGCTCCAGAGCTCGAAGTTGCCCAGGCCTGTTATATACTAATCTGCATTAGGGAATAATTCACTAATTATCATAAAAAAGTTTTATTTATATAAAAATAATATATACCATATATTACAGTTTTCAGTTTATCACAATAATATCTTTGGTGAAGATCATTGATCCTAGCGTAAGGTTTTGGGATAAAACTCATCTTTCAAATAAAAAAATTTGTTACTATAATAATCACTCGCGCGGAGCCACGCAAGTAAGATAATATATTTATCACTTCCTGAAAAATAAAAGTAGAATTAAATTAGTGAAAAAGCTACTTATAAATTATAACGCGGCAAACTATAATAATTTTATTTTGTAGAGAGTATATACCGAAATACATTACATTACCTTTTTAATGTTTTTTTTTTCCTTACGGACGTTTGCGAATCTGAACCACTCCATTACAAAGTGTTGAAAATCTTTTTCTGTATTCCGAGGGAATATTGCTCTAAAAGCTTCTAAAATAAGAAAAATTCAATACAGTTTATTGTTAGATGAAAGAAATAAATAATGTTAATTTAACGGCAATTAAAACTTATGATTATTATTGAAATAACACAAAAGTTTCCGGAATAGTTTACATATATACTAAATCGATCAAAAATATTAGTTTATGGATATATATATTTTTCTTTTATTTCGTAAGAATTTTTAACGTGTATGTGTGTCCTGCTTTTTAACGATGATTGCTACAAAAAATAAGGAGACAATTTTAATAAATTCTGAGACATAAAACATAGCATTTAATACTGCAAGTAATATATACATTTCTTAAAAAATTACTTACTTTTAATGCTCAGAATTGTGTGTGTGCGTATCTCCAATTTTATAATTATTTTTTTGGCCAGTTCATGAACACATGGAGGCTAAGTCATCAGAAAATGTAGCCCTCAAACTTCTTCTAATAAAATTCTTTTCATGTTTCCCTCCAATTAACATAACCTTGTTCACCTAAAAAATTTATACTTGTAATTCTATATAATGCAGTTTATTATTATAAATTGCAAGGAAAATAATTCAGAAGACTTTTAAAATATAATAACACATATTATAGGATATTATAGAACATATTAAAGGACATATATTATAGATATAAGTTTGTAAGATTAAGAGTCAGAGTAACCATTTTTGGTTTTGAACGCATTGAGTGCTCCTCCTCAAGATTCTATTTGATCGTTTTATACATAAAATATACAGTTGAATACATTATGGAGATTAATACAAATACATTTTGATTTTTGAAGGACATACCATATTTGAAAACTTTACCGACAAAATTCTACCTTTTTTTAGAAAGTTTACATATATCGTATTGGTTGCATAGAATTACAAATGCTTTTACATAATAAAAATAGGTGTAAATCAATTAGAGAATTTGCTCAATATATTACAAAAATAATTTAAAAATTTCAAAGTAAAGATCTCGAGCTGTCAGTGTAAATATTTATTTGTTACAAAAATTGTTTATATATTATCAATATGTTTGCTCCGTTAAAGAAAATTGTAAAAAAATATTGTACCATTTCCATTAAATTTAAAAGCTTAAAAATATATGAAAAGTTTGCAAGAAGATTTTTATATATAAATACTTAAGCTTTCTGCTAAATATGGTAAAACAAAGCAACACACATTTATATATAGAAGATCCATATATGCATAAAAGACTTGAACAATGTAGTATGAATGCGTTAGTACTTATTTGATATGACGTTTGGATGATTTTGTCTGTATGTTACGCTACAATCAAAATAACTATAAACATAGTAGATACAGATAATGCGCAATTACTATCTTTGCCGAGATCTTTGCTATAGGCACTACATTGAAAATAATACCAAAAAATCGGTAAAAATTACAAGTCCTGGTGATCTCTTTGTCGACTCTGATGGCGCAGAATAATCGAGTTTATTTTTTCCAACTGATTTATTACGATGAAAGATAATACAATAGGTCGCTGTTTTGCACGTTCAACGGAAAATAACGAAAAGTCTTGCAAGAAGAAGGCGGAAGTAACGTCCGGAAACATAAAAATATATAGAAGTGAAAGTCTCATGCTAGTGATTTATATTTCCACCAATCGTAAAAGGTTAATCTATATAGCGTGCGCGTATCATGTAAGACATAGAATAAGTTTGTAACTCTGAGTTTAGAACATAAACAGACTCTAAATTGCAAATATTATATTTACTACTCTTGGAGAGAAAGGGAGAAAAAGGGAGAGAGAGAGGGAGGGAGAGGAGATATCTCTTACAGTCTTTTCTCTTAATTCATAAATTTTCAAAGTCTGCAGATTTTATTGTGTAAATTTATATCTACTACGATTATGTAACTATTATACTAACCGGGAATGTTATTTGTAAATGTTTATAGAATTAATTATAATTGTGATAAGCAGCTTTACTTACAACTTGCATGAAAGCTTCTTGATCAGTTTTTAGCATATCTTCAAATTGTCAATGGAAGATAAAGGGATGAGATATTGTCCAATCTTTGTATCTTGTACAATACTTTCCTTAGAATATTGCTCAGCCTCGCGGCCCGAGTACATCAAAAATATGTTCGATCCTTATTAATACTTTGGTATATTTTTTTTCTTCTGCAAATTTCTCTCTTATATAGGTCGAAAAATAGATCTTGAATCACCAGCTACCTATTTACAGCACATTAGATAATTGCAGGGTTCTTATCATTAATATGCAAGATTTAGAATATAATAATTACTTACCCATATAAAAATGTTGTATACAATTAAAAGCGCTCGACAGCGCACAAGCGCACAAGCACAAACGTACGTATATATGACACACTCACACATCATACGTATATGTAAGATAATGCGACTACAGTCTCCAGAACTATTACTGCTTCCGATTGGCTGTCGCAACAAGCGTGCGTTTGCTCATGATCTCGACGCACTCAAACAGCTGAAAATAATCGGCAGTAAATTGCAAGAAAATAGCAAATAATTCCACTATATAGTTTCTACCGATACCCAAAAAACGTTATTTATAGTTAACCTAAATTTATAGGTTATATAGATCATCATATCAGCTACTATTCATAGCACATATGGTTAATTGAGTTCTTATTATTAATATACAACTTTTAGAATATAATAATTACTTATATATAAATATACTGTAAATAAAGAGCACTCCGCACTGCTCGATCCACACGTGTGTATACGCACTCACGCATCGTACGTAAATGTACGCATCATGGCTGTCGCGATGAGCGTTGGGCACAATATAAAACAATAACATTCTAACAACAGAAAATTAATATACTACCAACGTTATTTCCAAGTCCAAATTACAAGGAATTTTGAACTGTTGCATTAATCTCAAATAAATGTCAGAGTAACATTTGAAAAATATTTTCTGTAACGTTTTTAAAATATTTTAACAACATTCAGAAAAATCATATTACGAAATAATATTTTTTAAATATGTGTATAATATTATTAAAAAACGTATAAAAAATACACATAAAGTCAATATTTTTAAACGTTAATTTAATGTTCCTTGCTTACTGGGAATAATGTCCGGGGCTATCCACTGCCCGGGGCTACCTCCCGTTCCCCTACAGTGGAAACGCACAGAAAGTTAGAAAATGGTGTGTATAAATATTAATATAAGAAAATAAAGAAATATATTAAAATTATAATTTAGATAAATTCGGGTTAGCACGCACATAACATAGAATAATAGGTTATCCGGGGCTTCGCCCGGGCGTCTTCTTTTTTAAACGACTTTATTTGTGTTCTAGCTCATCTTTTCCACCAATATATGATTCATAAACACATATTTTCAATAATTTTTCACATCACCTATATGAGGTACTATATATGAGGTACTATTTTTAACGCGTTTTTTTTTTAGTAGTATCCCCAGTTGTTCGCGATCGAACAAAAACCAGCGTCGGCGAATCTATACCGCGAATCTAAGAAAATCGCTATTTCGAAATAATTTCGAGTTTTTCTGCCTTTCAGTGTAAAGTCGGCTAAATTCTATGTTAAGAAGAGACTCGTTCGCAGAAATATCTGTATATTTCCCGGTACACTTGAAGGGCAGAAAAACAGCGTTTCATTGTTGCCTATATTGACTCGCTCCTTTGTCTCGGGGACTCGGTGCGCGAGGCATACCCCGGAGCAAAGCAAGCAAACGATATTTCAAAACAGCTGATCGGTGGCCGGCCTCGAGTTCAGCGTGACGTGCGTCAATACGAATTTCTCGAGACGCCGACAGCTGATTGGCTCAGCTGAATTTTCGGCTCGTTACCGGGGGTCCGAAGGATTCGAGAAAATTCGGAAGTTGTGGTGATAAAACCCCGGACCTTCGCGCGCGAGCTCGCAATCGACGAAAGTTTCTCGGAGAACGCGTATAGAAATTCAAGTCACTCGAGTATACGTTGCTTCCGATTATCGTGTGCTTATTTTCACGCGCGGGAATAGCCATCGTTCGCGAAACCTTATGTCCATAGCTCGCGGCATAGCAACTCTGTACATAATTGTATATAATGTACATTATCGTATTATAGACATTTTTCTACTAAATAAGACTTGAACATTCAATTCTAAATTCCTTCCGACCCGCGACTCCTTCGACCATTCGCGCACACCAGTATTTTAAATTCTTTAAAAGAGTCGTACTTAGTGACTTTTCCTGTTCAGATTTTCTTAATCAACCAAATCTTAAAGAATTATATATGAAATAGAAGTAGAAAAAACTGAAGAATATAATAGAATTATAAATAGCCCGATATCTCAAAATTGGCGGAAGTTAGAGCAACCACGGATTTATCAAGAAATTCAAAAATTTATTAAAAAAAAACTCTTTTACCGACCCTCGCCAAATTCAATAACAACCTTCCTTAAATAATACTCCATCCATCAAATAACTTATACATTTTTTAGGTAGAAATCGGTATACCCCCTTCATCGATCCTCGCCAAATTCAAAACAACCTTTCTTTAATGTTACTCTATATAAGATGACATGTATAACTTATACACTTTTTAGTCAAAAATCGGCAAGTTTTTCATCGATTCTCGCCAAATTCAATTCCAACCTACCTTTAATGATACTCCATCCATATGCAGAAATTAAAGCAATCACGTAGATTTTTTTAGACAGAAATCGGTAACCCCTTTATTATTAGCTCTATTATATTCCTCAGTTTTTTCTACCCCTATTTTATATATAATACTTTAAGATTTGGTTGATTAGTTTTTATTAAGTTAATAACGTTCAAACATACACCGCCCGTAAGAATCTATATATATAAAATAGAATGTCTGTATGTCTATTTTTTATACACTCTTAAACTGGTCGACCAAATTTTTACCAAAAATATATGAAATAGAGGTAGAATTTTCCGGGGAGTGTAATAGAGTGTATAGTTTTTCGTTACCGATCTTTTTGGGAACCGGTATCCGAAATTTTTTCAATTTTTCGGGAAATAATTGACCGAATCTTAAAAAGAATCTTCTATATATATAAAATAGAATGTCTGTATGTATGTATGTATGTTCTTTATACACTCTTAAACTATTTCACCGAATTTTTACCAAAAGTATATAAAATAGGGGTAGAATTTTCCGGAGAGTGTTATAGAGTGTATAGTTTTTCGTTACCGATCTTTTTGGAAACCGGTATCCAAAATTTTTTCAATTTTTCGGGAAATAATTGACCGAATTTTAAAGAATTGTATATGAATCAGGGGTAGAATTTCTCGGGGAGTGCCATAAAGTGTATAATTTTTCGTTACCGATCTTTTGGGAAACCGGTATCAGAAATTTTTCCAATTTTTTGGGAAATAATTGACCGATAAAAGTATAAAATAGGGGTCGAATTTGTTGGGGGGAGTGTTATAAAGTGTATTAGTTTTTCGTTACCAATCTTTTTGGGAACCGGTATCCGAAATTTTTTCAATTTTTCGGGAATTAATTGACTAAATCTTAAAACAACCTAGCTTCCGAAGCGCGGATTTAGCTCGCGGCTGGTCAGGGTTCGGAGTAGGCGCGGAGGAAGACACAAGACTCGGTTAAAATATAACAAAACAAAATAAGGTTTATTCAATTACGCATGAATACATAGAGATGCTCGCGGGAGCGGTGAATATGTACAAAAGATCGCGGTCGCTGCTACGATAGCGGCGGTTTACAGTGATCGCGGAGTCGATGGCTACGTGTGATAGATCGCGGACGCGGTTTATAATGGCGGTGAAATGCAGATATCGCGGAGTCGCTGGGTACGTGTAATAGATCGCGGACGCGGTTACAATGGCGGTGACGTACAGATATCGCGGAGTCGATGGGGACAGGTAATAGATCGCGGAGGCGGTGACAACGGCGGTGATATACAGATATCACGGAGCTTGCGGACGCCTGGTAAAGCGACGATACACGGAGATCGCGGAGTTTCGCGGATCGGCGGGCGTGCGGGCTCGCTGAAGTATTTCGGCGCGGGTGACGCGGTATCGCAGGTTTGGATAACGGCGGCAGTGAGCGCGTAAGGCGCTGGATCGCGATTGGACGTGATATCAAGCGGCTAAGACCTTTAGCGGAGATAAAGAAGTACTCTCTATTTCCTGGCGCATCGATTCGTGTAGGCAGGAGGCGGCACCGGGTGGCCAAGACCCTTGGCGAGTAAGAGAAGAACTCTCTTACCCTGGTTCACTCCGGTGTCACAGGTGTTCGTATGGAAGTTTGAGTCAACCGCCTAGATGCTTCACTCGGCAGAGGCAGAGAATACTCTCTACCTCCTGGTTGTTCGACTGTGGGATTTTGGGATCCGTGAGCAGCGGAGAATCGGTCGGATCGGTTTGCTGGCTCACGGCGGAATCTAAAACCTAGCAACATTGCTCGGTTTATATACGCCCGCGGTGGCGTGTCGGCGTGGCGGGGGTATACGCGACGGCAATCGCGCGCGCCGGGATGGAGCGGTGGAGCGTTCGGGAAGTACGGCGCCCCGACGCCGCGATTGCGTTCGGTGGCTCTCGGCCGTTTTCGGCACCGCTCGGCGCTTCGAGTCAATTGCCGCGCTAAGTCCGTTTGCGGACTGATACGCGAGATTGATAATTTAAAAAGGGCACACCGTGCCTTGTCTCGCCCGGCGGGTGTTCGGCCGGGCGACATCCGGCTGATGCTCGCCGGGAATGATGCATTTTGGGGCGCATCGTTACAATCTTAAAGAATTATATATAAAACGTTGTCTTCCGCAAATACCACATATTTACAATATTTTTTGTAATGCCTGTTGTGAAAGTTCGATTTCAGATTGAAATTAAATTCAAATAAGAAATAGTATTCAGTGAATACCGTTACGAATTGACGTTTTGTCTCGCACGAATTTCGTTGCGTTTAAGTTTGTTACAAAGCTGAAACTTTACTTAAGTCAAACGAACATAACGCGAGCAGTATCTATTGAAATTGCAAATATAATCAGTTTTAAAATGTGAGTCAGTGATATTAATTGCAAATATTAATTGTAA
>NW_020217761.1:0-1321 GCF_003070985.1 Temnothorax curvispinosus | reverse complement strand
CCATTCAAATAAATTCTAGTAAGGAATAATTTCCTCATATAAAAATTACTACAGTTAAACGCATTGTAATAGAAGGAGCCCACTATTGAGAAATTTAAAGGAGCATTTTAAAGCTCACAGTTTAATAAGTAGGATAGGTAGTTACCTCTATTAAGCTGGACCCCCCTCCAGTGCAAATCAAGTTCGCACTAGGTAAAAAATTTAATGCTATTTAGGTGCTAATTAATTAAGTGCCCTAGTCCGAATTTTGGTGCTCGAACCGTTTAGCAGGAAATCGCGTAAAAAATGGAGGGGGGTCCAGCTTGCCATTAAGCTGGACCCCTCCATATCAGAAAATGGTCCTATAGAGAAGACAAGTACACTATATTTTAGTGCTAATTAAGTGCTAATTAAGTGCTCTAAAATAACGATAAAATATTGACAGATTATAACATTTATTTAAATATACCACTATATATTGAACACAGCACCGTCGCGGTCGACACAAACACCTAAAAAATTTGCTGCATATTCGTTACTAATGATTATAGTATTAAAATTATATTATTAATTATAGTATTAATATTAAAATAATTCTCAGACATTGTACTTTAAAAGAATATCACGATTCGAATTTAGTGCTAGCTGCATAGTGTTGAAATTAATTAATTAATCAATAGAACGCGCGCTTCGCGGATAATCTAGTTGATTTGCAGCTAGCACTAAATTCGAATTGTGATATTCTTTTAAAGTACAATGTCTGAGAATTATTTTAATATTAATACTATAATTAATACTATAATTTTAATACTATAATCATTAATAACGAATATGCAGCAAATTTTTTAGGTGTTTGTGTCGACCGCGACGGTACTGTGTTCAATAGATAGTGGTATATTTAAATAAATGTTATAATCTGTCAATATTTTATCGTTATTTTAGAGCACTTAATTAGCACTTAATTAGCACTAAAGTATAGTGTACTTGTCTTCTCTATAGGACCATTTCTGATATGGGGGGTCCAGCTTAATGGCAAGCTGGACCCCCCCCCCCATTTTTTACGCAATTTCCTGCTAAACGGTTCAAGCACCAAAATTCGGACTAGGGCACTTAATTAATTAGCACCTAAATAGCACTAAATTTTTTACCTAGTGCGAACTTGATTTGCACTGGTGGGGGGTCCAGCTTAATAGAGGTAACTACCTATCCTACTTATTAAACTGTGAGCTTTAAAATGCTTCTTTAAATTTCTCAATAGTGGGCTCCTTCTATTACAATGCGTTTAACTGTAGTACAATTTTTATATGAGGAAATTATTCCTTACTAGAATTTATTTGAATGG
>NW_020217760.1:0-1964 GCF_003070985.1 Temnothorax curvispinosus | reverse complement strand
AACTCCGCGATCTCCGTGTATCGTCGCTTTACCAGGCGTCCGCAAGCTCCGTGATATCTGTATGACACCGCCATTGTAACCGCATCCGCGACCTATTACACGTATCCAGCGACTCCGCGATATCTGCATTTCACCGCCATTATAAACCGCGTCCGCGATCTATCCCACGTAGCCATCGACTCCGCGATCACTGTAAACCGTCGCTATCGTAGCAGCGACCGCGATCTTTTGTACATATTCACCGCTCCCACGAGCATCTCTATGTATTCACGCGTAATTGAATAAATACCTTATTTTGTTTTGTTATATTTTAACCGAGTCTTGTGTCTTCCTCCGCGCCTACTCCGAACCCTGACCAGCCGCGAGCTAAATCCGCGCTTCGGAAGCTAGGTTGTTTTAAGAGGATAATACTCTTTGTTTGAGTTACGCAAAAGAACAACATGATATAATCAGGTTCAAAGTCCGTTCACGGCATATCAACAGCAAAGTTTACAAATTTTATTTACAATATCAACCTGATAGTGTGGGACTCAACGGTGTCAGACGTTATTGCTGTAACTACGCTAATGGTAACAGAACTATAGGGTGTTGCTCGCATATAACCGCCATAGCTTTTTACCTGTCTCATGCAAGATACTTGTCAAGAATTATTCGACCAGCTGAAATACTTACAAAATTGTTTGACTTTGAAGAAGTAACACCAGTAATTGAGGAAGATAGTGACGAGGAGGATTAAAGAGACGATCATGGAATCATAAAAATTAATTTTTTTCATGAGAATGTATATATTTGAATAAATGAACGATTTCTTTGAAATATATGTATAAGAGGTACAATTTTTTATTATATTTATATTCACATTTACCAATCATATGCAAAAAAACTTAAATAAAATAACCAAAAATCCAGAAATCGACGAAAAAAATAGGCACTTTTATACAAAAATTAGGGTTTTCTCGTTGAGTTATGACTGATTTCATGCTCAAAAATATATGAGACATATCGGAATGTATCAAATATTGACAACATAGGGCCGGTCTCACAGTCTCCGATTAACGTGATTCTCCGATTAAATTTAAGAATTGCCAACTGCAAAGCTAAAAACCCGTATTGCACTCTGTCAAGAGTGCAGAAATCTTACAGAAGCCATTAACCTAAGCAGTGGTCGTATGTTATCTTCGCAAGTGTTCGTGATCTACCTAACCTATTTTGTAAATAATTGGTGAGTTTTATGGATCCAGCAACGCTGTGCTATATAACATCAAGGAGAGATTAAAGGCATATATTTCCCCTAATTTCTTAGCAGCTTGTAATCCGGTATTCCGGTCAATCCCACGTTAACCTCTTTATCGCGCCACGAGTAATTAGCCGACGGCGATTAGGCCCGGGTGATTAAAGGCAAGAGACCGAGTCATGGGTACGGCCCAATTAACCGAATCACTTTACGACTCGGTCGACGGGTGCACGTGGGTGCACGGACTGACGCCTAATGCGAAGAGAATGCACAAACGGAATCTACCAATATTAATTTTATTATTCCTGTGTGCATATAATACCAAAGTACGTATAATTATTGATTTTAATTAAAAATATTAATTATTAACTATAAGAATATTATATTTTACACAAATTATTCCTTGCAGAAAATGGATGGCAAGAAAAACAAAATGATACGTGGCAAGAATTTCACCAACAGCGAAAAACAAGAATTAATAGAAAAAATTTACCCATATCGTAACATCATTGAGAACAAGGAAACTAACACAACAAGCAATAAAGAAAAAGATGAAGCATGGGCAGACATAACTAAAAACTTCAATATGAATAAACCTGCGTTCCTCGAACAAACGGAAAAGAAATTGCGTAATTGTTGGGACAACATGAAAAGAGATACTAGGAAGTATTGTGCAATGCTTCGGAGAGAAACGTATAAAACAGGTATAATTTATTATTAAAATTATTAT
>NW_020217759.1:0-3459 GCF_003070985.1 Temnothorax curvispinosus | reverse complement strand
GCGAGCGACCATGCGAGCCGTACTTCTAATGTAAGTCGAGAAAATTTAAAATTTGTACTACGCGTGAATGTCGGGAGAAAATAGTCCTCCCCGAACGCCGATAGCCAATGCGTCGTGGTTAATCAACGAATTTTCACCACGGGTAAATAGTCCGCGTGCGACAACACAAGCGACTTTAGATAACGTTCGTGTAGCATTAGAAACGCGACACTCGGACAGCGAAACCGAGTTACCGGAAAACGTTGTTACTGAGCGCGAGTTTCCGTTTGGCGAGATTGACGAGAGTCTATTCTCAACCGACCCCATTGACCGGACGGACGAAAAACCGCGTAGAAGCAGACCATACGTTAGCCGAACCCCTAGCAGAGTATCCTTGCGACGAGAATTTTCATTAACCTCTTACGAGAGCGATATATTCGACCCTAGCGAATACTATCGGGAAAAAAACGGCAAAGAGACGCGAACGGAAAAACTCCTATTAGAAGAACGCACTCACACAAGCCAGCCACAAGCGCAAGTTAAGGAAATTGAAATGGCACAGTCACAATCTGACGCACAGTACGCACCGCTATCTACGGAAACGCACGACGTAAGAGAAATATACAATTTATTACGGGAAATGCAGAAAATGCAAGAGGAATCGCGTGAAGAAATGCGTGAAGAAACACGCGAATTACGAGAACGGTTAATAACACTAGAAAATAGTGCACGAAACGGCGACCAAGTAGGAGCCGGAAACGGAAGATATTCGAGCGAAAATTACGGACGGACGGAACACGATATAAGAAATCGGCGTAGTTCCATACCGAATTCTATAACGTTAAAAGAAGCACGAAGCATGATCCCTGAGTTCGATGGGACGTCGCGACAGAAATTACAAGAATTTATAAACGCGTGCACATATGCGGTACATAATATACAGCCTACAGACGAAGAATCATTAGTACAGGCGATTTTATATACAAAATTAAAGGGAAAGGCAATGCAAGATTTTGAAACGCGAGATATACAAACATTCGCTCAATTAAAGCAACAATTAGAAGATTGCTATCAAGCCAAACAGAGCACTACCCATTTGCAGATTGAGTTTAATACGCTCAAGCAAAAGCCTAACGAAAGCGCACATGCTTTTGGGCAACGAGTTGATCTACTAGCCATGAAGCTATATGACGCTATGATAGAAGGAGAAGATCACTCCAGTATGTTTAAACGCGCGATCCAGCAAACGATACAAAAACAAGCTTTGATTAATTTCCAAATAGGATTGCGCGACGAATTAAAAATACTTGTACGTTCGCAGCGATATGCGACGTTACAAGAAGCCATAACGGGAGCAAGCGCGGAAGAAAAGCTCATAGGGCCGACCGCGACAAAAACGGGCGCCTCGCTATACAAAAATAAGCCAGGATATACGAGACAGTCCAAAAATCAGAGCGTACAATGTTTTAAATGCGGAAAAACTGGTCATTATGGACGGGAATGCCGAAGCCAAGGAAACGCATTACCTAAACCTAGCAAACCTGCACAAGTAAATGCACTGCAGAAATATTGCAATTATTGCAAAAAATCGGGGCACAACCGAGATGAGTGTTGGACATTAAAAGGGCGAAGCTACACCCCCAACACCAATAAATTTAAAGAAAACGAAAAAAGACAACAATTGAAAGTGCCGAACCGAAGGAAGAACGCTGACTCTGTAAGCAGCGAAGACGAGCAAGAGGAGGTGAGAAGAAAACAACCACGACCTGCCTCAGAATATCGGGTTACACATATCAAAAGTGTGCCATACGGCCGTACGAAGCCAGAACTGTTATTAACAAGATTACCCATACGAGAGGTAAAACCCGGAGCATCGAATATGCTATACGACTCTGGTTCAACAATTTCATTAATAAAGCTAAACGCGTTAAAAGATGACGCTCCAGTCTATGAAGATCGCATAGCTCTCACCGGAATCACGGGACATAAAATACACACACTCGGAAAAGTGTATGCGACCATTGAAACAAATAAATTAAAAATTAAACACGCGTTTTATGTGGTAGGAGAAGACATGGCCATAGAATACGATGGAATCCTAGGAATAGATTTCCTACGGACACACGCCGCATCTTGCGATTACGAGCAAATGCAATTAAAAATAAAGGAAGAAACTTTCAAATTGCACCCGTATGGAAAGGTCACACTAAAGCCTCGCAGCGAGACTATAATAGAGGCAATTACGGATAAAAATGAAGAAGGTATCGTACAAGCAAGAGAGATGAAACCAGGAGTTTATATTGGAAACTGCCTAGTGAAACCGAAGAATCATATTTGCATTGTAAGCGTAATAAATACTACAGACAAGGAAATTGAAATACCGATTCCACAAGTGACGCTGGAAGAACTAGAAACAGATACGCATACAAAAATACATGCAACAATGACGGGAAAGGAAACTAAACCTGCTGTATCTCGAAACGAACGCATCTGACTAGCATTGCGTACGCAGCACTTAAACGCCGAGGAAAAACGATCACTCCAACACATATGCGAAGAATACGGCGATTTATTTCATTTAGAAGGAGAGCCATTATCGTGTACTGCAGCAGTAAAACACGAAATAAACACACGCGCTGACGCTGCGCCTGTGAATGTAAGACCATACCGACTTCCAAACAAGCATAAAGCGGAAGTAAATCAGCAAGTACAAGAAATGTTAGAAAACAAAATAATTCAAAGCAGTACTAGCCAATGGAATGCACCGTTGTTAGTGGTACCTAAAAAAGCTGACGCAGCCGGAAATCCAAGGCTCCGAGTAGTTGTAGACTTTCGGAAGCTAAACGATCTAACGATAGGCGACTCATTCCCACTGCCAAATATCACTGATATACTTGATCAGTTGGGGAACGCCAAGTATTTTACTACGCTAGATCTGGCATCTGGGTATCACCAGATACCGATGGCCGAACGAGATAAACACAAGACGGCATTTTCGACACCTTACGGCCACTACGAATTTAATCGCATGCCGTTCGGGCTAAAGAGCGCGCCCGCAACGTTTCAGCGGTTAATGACTTCTGTACTAGCTGGCCTACAGGGAATTAAATGTCTTGTGTATCTAGATGACATAGTAGTGTATGGACCTAGCTTGGAGGGCCACAACAAACGATTAAGAGAGGTGCTACAAAGACTCCGGAAAAACTGTTTAAAATTACAACCGGAGAAGTGTGAATTCTTGCGCAAGGAAGTGATCTACCTAGGCCACATTATTTCGGAGAATGGAATTTCTCCAGACCCGTCAAAACTAGTAGCGATAAAAGAATTTCCTACGCCAAAAAGAGTAAAGGACGTGCAATCATTTATCGGCTTAGCCGGTTACTATAGAAAATTCATAAAAGATTTCTCGAAGACAGCCAAACCGTTAACAAAGTTAACAAAGAAAACGGAAAAATTTGAATGGACTTCAGAGCAAGAAAA
>NW_020217758.1:0-1303 GCF_003070985.1 Temnothorax curvispinosus | reverse complement strand
AAAATAAACGCAAATTAGGTAAGTGTTGCAGCAAGTGCCGCGTACATTTTTTTGCGGGTGCATATTTAATTAAACAGAAATGGAAAAAGAAGATGATGGATGATATCTTTAAATAAAAGTAGACAACTGTAAGTGTAACCAATCGCGCGGCGTCACACAGATAGACAGAGCGTCTTTGTATACGCACCCTGCTAAAAATGACCGATTGAATCCGATTAAAAATTTTGAATCCGCATGAATCTGGATTCTTGATCCAGAAATCACGGATTCATAACGATTACACCGACTGAAAACGATTGAAACGGATTGGTATTCAACGATGTAATTTCAATCCGTTCCTATCGGTTTGAATTGTTATGATTTCGTAACGATTACACCGATTGAAACCGATTGAACGGATTTGTAATCAATTAACGATGTAATTTCAATCAGTTTTTATCGGTTTAAATCGTTATAATTTCATAATAATTATACCGATTGAAAACAATTGAAACGGAGGGTGGAGTTCCGAAAACGGTCCATTTCCGATTTCGATAAAACTTTGTGAAAAGCTTTGTTTTGGATTAAAATAAAAGTCCTTAAAAGGAATTTTGGCGACTCCTATGCGCCATTTTTTAACATAAAATGATAAAAAGTATAGAAAGATTTTCATAATTCTACAGCATGTGATAAATTGAATATATACTGTTTTTATTGAATAATTTTATGTTTTTATTCTTCCCCGCAAGCAGGGTTGGGTAGGGGGTGGGGGTGGACCTCAGTTTGCGTGGAAAGTTAAAAATCCGAACCGTATATACAATGATAGATCTCGTGTGAATCTATTGTATTCACGCATATACTTTTCCATCCACACAACAATTGAGTTGGGTTAGTAGGTTAGTTCTTTTGGAGGTGGAGCCCCCAGGCGAAACCTACTGCCTCTACACATACACTTTCCGTGCGAAACGAGATGCCACATGGATTTACAACTTTCCACGCGTGAAAAGTTAACGCATATGTAGTTTGCAAGGCACACTATCCCAGCTAGGTAGCACACATGGTCTTCTTAACATCAATTTAAGGTCATATTTCGTCTAAGACGTCATATATGTCCTTTATATGACGTGTATTTGGCCTATTGTGGACGAAAGTATAACGTCATAAAAAGGACATGAATTAGATGTCATTTAAAGACCAAATTTGATACACGACAATTTTATTTTTATTTTTTGAGTTTTTCTTAATTAAAACAGACCCATACAGCACAGAAGTTTGCAAGATATCCCAGCAAACGCAAAAGGATTAAAAGATATTAAAATTTTTT
>NW_020217757.1:0-18510 GCF_003070985.1 Temnothorax curvispinosus | reverse complement strand
TTGGCAGTGTTTTATGCCTTAAGTCTTTGTCTTATGTAACGCACAATACTGTACATACAGCATTGTGCGTTACATAAGACAAAGACTTAAGGCATAAAACACTGCCAAAGACAGCCATTCTGCTTAGGCCCTTAGCAGTACTCAGTTTACTGTCAGCAGCTGTTTAGAGAGGTTCAAAGTAAGGGTGGGGTCCGCAGTACCCCAGTTGGTCATTAATGTACTTCCTGTATTGGAGTGGTAAAAAATTTTTTGAGGTTAGTATGGTTGTGCACAGTGTTAATAATTTTTTTTCTATTATTACATTTATTTATACGTTTTTAAGATGGCGTATAGTTTGCGGAATTGAAGCGTTAAAGAAACACTAATACGTAATGATGCGTATCAAGATCCGACTTTTACACTTTTTAATCATATATTATACTTAGTAATACATTTTCTGTAATTGAAAACATTTTTTAATCAAACTTATAAAAAATATGTATGCCTGCAGCGTTATTTATGATGTGCTTTTGTATGAAAAAAAATCACACTTTACATTGCAAAATAAATACCTTTTTTTAACAATTCAATATCTCGGTGTTTTTTTTTCTTAAAATATACTATCTCAAGAGTACTCTGCTAAATTTTTAGGTCAAAATATTAAAAATTACAGATTTACGACTCATTTGTTTGATAAAAACCAATATTTCAACTTTTTTGGCAATCTTAATTTTTTATACTATGTTGAAATTGAAATTTGAACAATATTAGCATTTTATACTCTTCTCTAGACCTTGAATAACATTGAAAAAAATTGTCATAACTAAAAATCAAAAAATCAATGAGTAAGGAAACATTTTTCATGCTGGAGTCTTTTAGACCCCTTAAGACACTTACGAGATTCTTGAGAGGTGTGGCATTTAAGGGTTAAAATAGTGGCAAAAAATTTTTTTTTATTTTTTTTAAATATCTACCATTAAACATTTTTTCAAAATTTTGAAAAGTTTTTATCACCAAATAAAAGATTATCTTTTTTTACGAATTCTATATATAATAAAATTATTTCTCGAAAAACTATTTTTGAGAAATAATTACAAACGCCTCTGTACACACGTTATCCGTGTCCGCTTATGAGCTCAATTCTTTACACACGTTCTGTTCGCATCTTCTTATCAAAGGTGACGGTGATAAATACATTTGAAAAACATTTTATATATATGGAGGGATAAAAGCCATAGTGGTGGAAGTCAAAATTTTTAAAATATTGACTCGTGTGCATAGATGCAATTTATATGGGCCATGAGGCATTCCACGCCAAATCACCGAGAATTTTCCTCGACCATTTTTGATTTGGCAGAAATTTTTTTGTGTTTTTACTAAATGAAAGTAGCTTCCATGATTTTTTTTTAATTTTTATCTTTACCCATACTTACGTTATGGATTTTTTCAAAAAAATGCAGTTTAAAATTTCAAATGCCTGTAATTTTAAGAAGAAAAAAGATATTGTAAAAAAATAAGGTAATTTTTTTTCGTTTTTTACTGTACTTTTCAAAGAAAATATCGAAAAAATTTTTAATGGACAATATATGACTGTTTTATTTTTAAGATTTAAATAAAAAATAATGGGTGACGGTGGGTAGAGCGTCAGATTCGTAAACCGGAAAACCGGATTCGAATCCCGTTAGGCTACTGAGAAATTTCTCAGCAAAAATGCCGTCCCCTCCCATCTAGCGGAGAGAGGTAATTCTGGATGGGAAAACTGGGCTCCGTCTTTTGGAAGAGACGTTAAGCAGTTGGTCCACCCATAGCCGTCGACCGCTATGAGATATTTCAGTGCGTGTTACTTTCACGCCGATTTATGTCGGCTACCTAAGTATGGCTAGCAACCAGCTTAGGGAATTAAATTGCTCACTCGGTCCTCCAGGTTGGGGGTTTTGGCAATGGGCCAGCGACCCATTACTTGTAAAAATTAACAAAGTGCTAAAAATCCAAGTTTCCCAGGTCAGGAAGGGTTGGAAATTGGGAACCGGAAAGCGAAAGATGCTATAACACCGGATATATTATATATATATTATATATATATTATATATATATATATGTGTGTGTGTGTGTGTGTGTGTGTGTGTGTGTGTGTGTGTGTATATGTGTGTGTGTATATATATACAGGGTGTATCATTTTAAGTGATTCAGCTGAATATCTCTTAAAGTAAAAGAGATTGGAAAAATTGTTTCAGACAAAAGTGGTTTGGTTCGAAGGGGGACATAAGATGGTGTCATTGGTATATATATATATATATCCGATTTTTTAAAGGACTTTCTTTTTATTTTTTTTTCAAAAATAATTTTTTTTAAATGATAGACTACCCCGATGGCTATAAAAAAAATTTGATAAATTTATAGACAGCAATCCTAAAATTTCGATTTATAGATAAAGAGGAAATTCAAATATTTTCTATTTTTTAATTGCATTTTTACTTATTTTTATTATTGAATTACTTTTTTTTTATAGAATATTATAAATTGGGAAACTTAACAGATAGCATGTGACAATTAAATCATATAATAGTTAAGGAAAAAAAACACGTATATTATCTGTGAAAATAGCAATCAGATTTATTTAAAAACAAAATAAATAAATAAAAATAATTAAAAATAAACAAACATAAAATAAATAAATAAAAATATATTAACTATATGATTTAATTGTCACATGCTAGAGCAAGAGGAGGGATAATAACAGGCGTTAGGAAAGAACTAGGCGCAGATGGAATAGAGGAGAGAGAGGAGGAAGGAATTGTGGAAAAGAATAGCAAAAACAAAGGAAGGTACGTGGAGAATTATAGCGGTATATGTGAGCAATGATATTGAAAAGAAGATAAAGCATATAAAGGAATATATAAATAATGGTGGTTTAGGGGAGCAAATAAGAATAGGAGGCGACTTTAACACAAGAACTGGAGAAGAAGGAGGATTAACAGAGATAATGGGAGAAAGAAGAAAATTAAAAGATAAAGAAATTAATTCAGAGGGAAGGAAGCTATTGGAGTTTGTAGAGGAAGAAGGATTAGGAATAATGAACGGAACAAAGGGAGACAAAAAACGGAGAGTTCACTTTTATAGGAGGGAGAGGTGAATCGGTAATAGATTATATAATTGGAAACCAGGAAATTTGGGAGAAAACTGAGGAAATAAGGATTGAAGATGCTATTGATTCTGATCATCAGCCCGTAATATTAAAAAGGTAAAAGAAACTGGTGAGAGAAGAAAAGGGGAGAAAAGAGTCAATAGAATAATGAATTGGTCAAAAGAAGGAACGGAAAATTACAAGGAGAGAATAAAAGAGGCAAGAATAGAGGGTGCGAACATAGAATAAATATTGGAGGGAATAAAGGACGCAGTAAAACAGGCTGCTGTTTGGAAAGAAATAAGAGAAAACCAGAGATAAAAAAAACGGATGGTGGGATAGTGCGAATGTGTAAGACTAAGGAGAGAAGCACGAGAGAAATTATAGTTAAATGGAAAAAGGGAGAAGTAGATACAAAGAGGTACATTCTAAAGAAAAAAGAATATGAGGAGAAAATAAAAGAGAAGAAAGAGATCGAAAGGGAGAGATTAATGAAAGAGGCGAGAGAAGCAACTAGCAAGAAGGAAGTATGGAGATTTATAAACAGAGAAAGGAAAGGTAGAAAAGAGGTTTGCAAAGAAATAACGGAGGAGCAATGGAATAAACATTTCATAGAGCTATTAGAAGGAGTAACTGTGAAACCGCGTGAAAAAGACAAGAAGGGAGAGGAAAGAATGGATAACAAAGAGAAGCAGGAAGGAATAAGAATTAAGAGAGGAAGTGGAAGAAGTAATTAAAGAAATGAAAGAAAAAAAGCAGCAGGTACGGATGGATTGCCAAATAAGGTATGGATATATAGAGAAGAGAGATTGAAAGAAAAAATATGGGAGGTATGTGATACAGCGTGGAGGACAGGAGAAATAGCAGAAGACTGGAAAGAAGGTATAATAGTACCAATAGTAAAGAAAGGAGAAGGAAAAGAAGCAGAAGATTACAGAGGGGTGACATTAATGAATACAAGCTACAAAATTGGAGGCTATAAAAAGATTGGAGAAGAAGGCGGAAGAAAGAAGAATATTACCAGAAACACAGGCAGGATTCAGGAAAGGAAGGGGTACAATGGAGAATATATACGCACTGAATTATATAATTGGAAGAGTTGTTAGCAAAAAAAGAGGGAAGCTAGTGGCAGCATTTATTGATCTGAAAGCAGTATTCGACTCCGTGAACAGAGAAAAAATTTGGGAGATATTGAAAAGAGAAGGGATTAGTAAACAGCTGAGAACTAGAATAAAAGACCTGTACGAAGAGACAAGAAGCGTGGTAAGAGTGAAAGGAGAAAAGGGATCATGCTTCTGGACGGTCAAAGGAGTCAGACAGGGATGCCCGCTGAGCGCTATGCTTTTCATACTACTGCTGGCAGACGTGGTAGTAGGGGGAATAAAATTTTGGACTAGCATACACAGACGATATAGTAGCTGTAGCAGAGGATGAATAGGATGGTGAAAAGACTGGAGAAATATTTCAACAGAAAAAAGCTGAGAGTGAATGTAGGGAAAACAAAGGTAATCTGATTCAAGAAGGGAGAAGGTAAAATGAAGAAAATGGAATGGAAATGGAAGGGAGAAGAAATAGAGGAGGTAAAGGAATTCTGCTATCTAGGGTACACATTCTAAAAGAACGGAGGGCAGGAGACGCATATAAACGAAAGAGTAAGGAAAGCTACCATAGCAATGAGACAGGTTTGGGGAATAGGAAAAAGGTTATTTATGGGGGAGACTGGATAAGAAAGATTAAGTTATACGATTCGCTGGTAGCAAGTATAGCTTTATACGGAGCAGAAGTGTGGGGATGAAAAGAGAGAGAGAAAATAGAAAGAACGGTATATAAGCACGAAAGGTATACCTGGATACATGATAAAGGAGGAAACTAAGAGGGACAGAATGAGAGTAAGTGCTGGTAAAAGGGCGATGAAATACGAGGAAAAACTGGAAAGGGGAGAGGGAAATGAGATTGCAAGAGAATGCTGGAAAGAAATAAAAGGGAATGTCGGGAAGGAAAAGGCAAAATGGGAAGAAGAGAGAAGGAGCATCTATGAAAAAAGAGGATATGCAACTGAGAAGATAGAAAGGAAAAGAGGATATGGCTGGAGCAGTATAGAAGAGTTAACAAGAAGAGACAAAGACATTCAGAGTCAAGAGAGAGATGAAAGGGTAAGAGAGTCTAAATATAACAGGTGGCACAGGGAGATAGCAGAAATGAGAAGGTCAGAATATCTAGAAAAAAAAAAGGAAAGAGAAGTCCATGATCAAGATAGCGAGATTTAGGCTAGGTAATGAGATGAGAGGTGGAAGATATTGGGAACCAATACAGAAAAGAAGCTATAGAATATGTGGTGCAGAACCAGAGACATGGGAGCATGTGTTAGAGTGGTGCGTAAGAGGAGAGGAGGAGGAGAAGCAGAGGGAATTGGCGAGAAAATCATAAGGATACTGAATAGTAAAGGAGAGGGAGAGAAATGGATGGCAGAGCTGGAGAGAAGAAGAAGGCCAATACAGCGGTAAGTTAGTCAGAAAGATTAGAGAATAATACAGATGATTTTTATTGAGAAGAATAAGTAGAAGGTATTGGACGCAAGGAGAAAGGAAGGGAGCAAATTGAGAGTGAAAATGGACAAAAACAAATCAGTGGAAACGAGGGTAAGAGAAAAAGAGGAGAAAGAAAGGAGAAAAGAGAGGAGAGGAGAGGAAAGCAGGAGGCCAAAGAGGACCGCGAAGGACGAGAGACCGAAAAGAATGGAGGAGAATCTCCTTATGGATACGGACGAGGACGAAGCAGATAGGAAGCAAAAAGAATAGGAGGAATTTAGGATGGAAAAGAGAGATGAAGGAAGATAAAGAGAGAAGCATTAAGGGAGAGGAAGAGGAGAAGGAGAAGGAGGTAAGATTGTAAGACTGTAAGAAATAATCTCTATTTTATATTCAGAGTAGAAGGTAGAGTAAGAAAGAAGGAAAACGTCAAGTTTTGGAAGGAGGGAGCCGGAAAAAAAAGAGAAGAGCTGCGTCAGGATGGAGGGAGTCAGAGGAGTGCTGATTAAGGAAAGCTAAAGGAGCCCAGCCGGAATGCTAGCGTCTTTTCGACGTCTATAGATGTCAATAGATGTCGAATCGACATCTATAAGATGTCAATTCGACGTTTATAGACGTCGGCGTTCCGGCTGGGAGATGGCCAGAGGGGTGCCGGACGGAAGAGGGAGAAAAACGAAATAAGTTGTGAGGTCGTTCAATGACCAGGTCGGGAAAATAAGATAAATTGTAAAGATTTTTGGAACCGTTTTTACTAAAAAAAACCGCCTTTCCAGCCGCGGAAGGGGAATGAAATAAAAATTAATTGATTGATTGATTAAAAGTAAAAATGCAAATAAAAAATAGAAAATATTCGAATTTCTTCTTTATCTATAGATCGAAATTTCAGGATTGCTGTCTATGAATTTATCAAATTTTTTTATAGCCATCGGTAGTCTATTTTATTTAAAAAAAATTATTTTTGAAAAAAATAAAGAAAAAGTTCCTTAAAAAATCGAAGTTATTGAAATCCCATCTTCATCAATGGCTTAAAAATTTCGAAACTAAGTCTAGGATTTGTGAGATTTTTTTGAAAAAAATCAAAACGGTCGCATTAAGAACAAAAATATTTTTTACTTAAATCCTAAAAAAAGTAATATTGTCCATTAAAATTTTTTTTCTATATTTGCTTTAAAAATAATAAACTAAGTAGATATAGGCTCTCCTGAATAAATTAAATAAAGGAAAGTGAGAGAGGCAATCGGAGCCATGCGCGATAATTAATGCGCAATCCAAATATAGTCAATAATACGATGAAATATATTAGTTAATACATATTCGGACGTTTCGACACTTTCTTTGTGTCATCTTCAGCGTGTAAACAAAATTAATATACATGAAAAGTTCACACGATATATAAATTACAGTCAAACGCGATAAAATGATACAGTCGATCAGTAGAAAAACGCAATCAAATCAATGAAATAAAAATCACACGAATATTCGGTAGTCTGTCAGGCTGTGGATATGCCAGTATGCATTTTATTGTGCATATATATATATATATATATATATACAGGGTGTCCGAAAAATCGCTTACTCCACTTCGGGAGGTGATTCGGGACCCAAAAACAAGCAAAAAAGTTCATACAAACATAGGTCCGGAAATGAGCCGTTTCCGAATTATAGCCACTTTTATGTTCAAAAATCGTAATTTAGAAGCCGCTTGACATCCCCCTTTCTTAATTATTTCTTAAACTAAAAATTTTTATTTTTAAATATCAGCTAATTCATTAAAACTTAAACGATCCATTGATGAATACGGAAAGATTAGATACAACCTAAAAGTAAGGTGTTGTTAAATAATAATTTGAAACTTATTGAAAAACCGTGATTTACTTACTGATTTTGAATAGGCGTGAAAACAACTGATTTCAAGTAGCCGTGAAAACAACTAATTTTGCATAGCCGTGAAAACAACTAATTTCAAGTAGCCGTGAAAACAACTGATTTCTTTTAAAAATAATGTAATCGTACTTACAAATATTGAAAAATTGAAAAAAAAAATTAAAAATATTTAAAAATAAAAATTTTTAATTTAAGAAATAATTAAGAAAGAGGGATGCTAAGCGGATTCTAAATTACGATTTTTGAACATAAAAGTGGCTATAACTCGGAAACGGCTCATTTCCGGACCTATGTTTGTATGAACTTTTTTGCTTGTTTTTGGGTCCCAAATCACCTCCCGAAGTGGAGTAGGCAATTTTTCGGACACCCTGTATATATATGTTATTAAGTTTAAAATAAACTTTTAAATTTGACATCTACTATTTGCTCGTTATTATTGGCTTTTTTCCATTTTTTCCATTTTTCCATTGTTTGAGACACACGCGCGAGATCTTTTAATGCTGCACTTATTTATTATACGCAATTGTTTGGAATGGAATAAGTGTCTTTTATGATACCTCAAATCAGCTGTCATCTTTCTACGTTTTGTTATTTTAATTTAAAGCTTGCGGGAAAGATTAAGTAGCTAGACAATTGAGAAAGCCGAAGATTAATTATAATAGAATGATAATATATAATAATAGATAATCAAAGATTAATAATAGGGTAACTCCAGTATTTACGCCGCGCGGGGTTTTACGCCGCAGATGTCAGAAAAAAATAGAAGGAATAAAGGTACTTGTTCGCAATTATTCTGTTATGAGCCTTTATGCCATATTAGTATTGTGTTGTAATTTCAGTTCTTTACTGTTAATATTAACAAAACTGTCGTGAGTTGAATCGATTTCTCACCGTAGTAAGAAGTGCGATCTTGTGTTACGACCTACGTAAAATAATTACTGTAAGGAATGTAAAAAGTTTAATGGTTATTTCATGATACATAAGTGTAGAGGGATAGTAAATTATGTAATACAGCAAAATACAAGTGCATAGCTCTTGTATTTTTTGTTTAACTTAATATCTTGTATATCCCTCTTGTTTAGAATATACGGTAAGTTAGCATGCGGGATTTATGCCATAGTACAGACACTTTGTAAAACTCGAAATCTCCTATGTGTTCTTGTTCTTTCTTTTTTTAGATCGTATAACAATAATATTTCACCCATGAATGTCATATAACCCACCCCTCTGGGATATATGGCAAAAATGCAAGAGTTTTTAAAAGTTTTTTTTATTAAATACAAAGAATGAATACAATAAAGAAAGATATAGGCTCTCTAGATTAATGCAATGTGAATAGGAGAGGCAATTAGAGCCAAGCGCGGTAATCAAAGCGCAAACAATTTGTAAAAATAAATATATATATATTAACGTACGTTTCGACACATTATTCGTGTCCTCTTCAGCGTTAAAAGTTACATATACGAAGATTAACAAAGATAATAAAAAAGAAGTCGTGTACAAGTCGTAGTCAATAAACGAACAAAGCATAAAAGACGCAGTCAAAATTTAAAAAAACAAGGATTGAAATCCTATGGATGTACCGTTGTCGACATCCCAGATACGCCGGTAAACGCTCGCTCCGCATCCCTCGCATCTTAGAAATAATCTCGCCAGGTTGAAAGACCAGGTGGGTAAGAAAGATTCGAAAGCCCTACCTGTACCATCAAACGGAGTCGCAATGTGGTAGAGGCGTAAATTATTTATGTTAAAATCCGATGACTAATAGATTTACTTACAGAGCAATTGCAGACCGGAATATCGCATTGTAACAACAACTTCACGGTTCGAAACGTCGCGAATGAGTGAGGCATAGGTGGGAAGGTTCCCACGTTACATTTATTCGACCGTGGGAGACTATCCTTGGCTCTAATTGCCTCTCCTATTCACATTACAAAGAATGAATATTTTATATTTCTATTTTTTTTTTATAGTAGTATAGACAGTATAAAGTTTTTATTGGTATAATTCATTTGCCTTAAACATAGTAAATAGTACTTAATAAATTAAGTTTTCCTTAGCTGCGACGTATATACCCCTGAGTTACACCCTATATAAAAAGCTTATATAATGCAATATTAAATACCTTCCGAACTTCCACGAATTGTTATAAAGAATATATTGATTTATAAATAATCTCGCAATATAAATCTTAAATTAATAAGAATAATAATATTTTATAAAAGATTTTTTTTATTTCACTCTATTCTCATGCTTCTTTAATATATTTAATTATATTATGCATATACAATAAATTGTATATGAGAGTAGAGTGAAATAAAAAAAAGCTTTTATAAAATATTTTAAGAGATACATTTATTATACTATCCATTAGAGAAGTGAATTTCTTATTTATATAATTGAATTTACAGATTTTTATTATAATTACAATTATATAAACAAAATTGTAGGAAAAAATGTTAAAATAGAATGGAATAAAAATCAAACTTGCTAAAAATAAAGTTGTTAATAATATTATTATTAAGAGATAGATAACCCGATAAACATATCATTTACTGCTTAATCCTAAACAAGAAATGATAACAAAATTGACAAATTTATTTATTGCATACTCGATCACTTATATCTATATTTAGATTAACTTAAAAAGTGAGCGTGCAATAAATATAATCAAATTTATAGTATTAAAGAGGTATATATGTTAGATTTCAAAATAAATAGATCAATGTATTATAATTTTTCGTTTAGGTTAAGTAAATAATACGTTATCGGATTGATAAAATTATTTTTTATTATAAAAAATATAAGATACAGCCGGTACGAGCCGGCTAAAATAATCGGTAAAAGTGTAAAATTTAGAAATTCAAGTCGGTATTCATGCATAACCGGTTCTTATTTTAAGGCCGTCTTAAGTAATGTCTTAAGATGCGCCGCTAATACGTACGATTCTGTGATTGGTTCATAACATCTTAAGATCACATAGTCTTATAAAAATAAGATTCGACTATAAATACCGGCCTTCAAAATTATATAATTGGCGACATCTACCGCTGTTACATCACGGCTCGAATAAAAATAAAAAATAATGTAAACAGCGATATAATTTGTTATTTATCCTTTTAGCACTACTGTCTCAACGTAATGAAAAAGGCCCTCTCTTTTATTATTTCGGGGGAGTCGTCCGCATACATTGACTATAATCCGGGACTGGCGAAAGGATTCGTTATTAGAACGGTGCGTGGAAAGAAAGAAAGATAAATATTTTATTCTATAGTAGAATTAACGGAGAAAAATGGTGATGTGGGATGAGTGTTTTAAGGTGAAATAAAACGAAAAAAGTTTGAAGCGCGCGCGTAGCGCGCGTGTGTGCTAGTCTATAATAAAAAAATCCATGGAGACGCGAGAAGTTGTTGTTTGGAGTCGAATATCTCGCACGTAGTGTTGTCGCTTTTCCGCGCGTCTGATTGGCCGGTCGAAGCCGGGTGATCGAGATCGCGGCGAGTTCCGCGAATTTCGTGCGTGTGCGTCGTGATCAATCGTGATGTGACAGTTCGCGTCGTGTCGTTAGGAGGTTAATATTATTATTAATGTGATCTCTCATCATTAAATACGATCGTTTAATTCCGAATTTCGGTCGCGTCACGCAAGGATCGAAGTGACGACGGCGATCGAGATCGCGGCGAGTTTGGCGAGTTTCGCGCGATGTGACGTGTGTTCGCGTGGTGTGTTTTGCGAGGTTAGTAGGATTTTTTATTATATATAATCCACTATTGTATATAATGTATGTGGATAATTATATTTTACATTAATATTTTTTAACGCAATGACGTTTGCTCGCGTGGTGTCTCGCGAGGTTAGTTATATTGCTTGCTCGTACAAATCTAATCTAAGGTATACGTTACAGTAACTATAGATTTTTGATACAGATTTATCTTTGTAATCATATACTTTATATATAAGCAGATGTAAGTAATAATTATTGTTTTTGTATTATGTAAAATTTGCCTTATTTTAGATGATACCGATGAATTTAATGTTCGAGAAGATCTGATGGGATTAGCTATTGGTGCTCATGATGCAAATATTCAACAAGCGTGAAAAGTTGATAACATTACAAATATAGTGAGAAGAAAATTCATGCACATTTAAGATATGTAGAGAGGTAATTATAAAAATTATTATCGCTTGTATTATTTCAAAGAGTACTGTTTTATAAAAGTTTACTGACTGTTTTTATCTAAAATATATGTACATATTCGTATATATGTTGCTTATATTGAGCTGGTATACAGAGCTTATCAGATTTCTTTCTCAATCACAGATGCATGAAGCTGTTAAGAAAGACCGTTCTATGCTGGAATACAACGTAACCTAAAAATAGATAGTGACAGTGGCAGAGTCGTGACCATCGCCGCGTGATAGATGATAGTGATAGTGAAATATATATTGACGGCAGGGAGCTGATGCCGAGGAGATCTTTCAGAAAGAAGGTGTATCCAAAATCGCACACGTACGTATATATGTTGATTTGTAAAAGTTGTAAAAGTTAAGAGAACGAGAAAGTGATCGGTAGTTATATGCACGTGTGACAGGCACTATCGGGTAATAAAGATTTCTCCGAAGAATGTTTATATTGTACTTTACTTTCGTTAACTTGAATGCTTTGAATGTACAATCTCGCGTCTTCAAAATATAATAATTCTCAGACACTGTTGAGGAATAATTGTCTAGCACAAAAGGTCCTTTTGTGCTAGATAATACGAGTTGCTACAGAGTGCCTCTAATTGTAAGAATCTCTTCTCCTTTACCCCCTCTTTCTTTTCCCAATCCCGAATTAACACTATTGCGTGGTTCGTATCGCGTGTCATTACCTATTATAAATGTCCTCCTTTTCTCTCGTTTTCTCACGCAGGAACATTTTATATTCAACTATATGGTATACAATTTTGCCGCTATATATTGACCGCAGGGAGCTGATACCGAAGAGATCTTTAAGAAGGAAGGTGTATCCAAAATTGCACATGTATGTACGTATATGCTGTGTTGTAAATTGTAAAAATTGAAAAGAACGAGGAAACGTTCTGTAGCACAATTTATATTGTAGTTATGCTAAAATGATTGTGAATTGAGTCCCTGTTATTCATTATTATAATATAATTTTTATCAGCAATATTAGAGGAGTAACGAAAATTAATTTTATTAAGTATTCAAAGCAATTGATAGTTTTTAGCATTAAGTATTTTCATTTTCTCATAATATGCTTAAAAAATATTGCAGGGGACTTATGAGTTATGCGAAGGAATTGATACTATTAAGATTCATTGGTTATATGAAGTTTGCACACGTCAAGCTTGACATCCTTAAGATCACAATGCATTCTGAAAACGATACCGTGCAGGTTCGTTGGCGTATACGTGGTGTCACAGGCTGGAAGGTATTTTCTATGTTTTGGAAGTAAAATTTGGAAAATACAACATGCCATAATAAGCGCTAACCAGGAAATGTAAGTGTAATCAGTGTTCTAAACATTTTAAAGTTTTTAAAAGTAATATAAAATTGTTCTTATAAACATTAATTATATAATTAATTCAAGTTGTCTATTATTTGAAAAGAACTTGATTTTTAGTTTTGTTTTGTATTCTACCTTCAGAAAAACATAAAATAATTTACATTTCCTAAAATTAATTTTGTTTATGCTATCGGAGAGGAAACGCTTATTATAAAATTGATTATAATACCAAGACAATTATATATAACGATTTCAGATGGTACGACGGCTTTTTTATGTTAATGCTGAATGGAAAAGTCTATAAGCATATTGCGGACAAGATAATGCCTAATCAGTATACAGCCACGAAAAAGAAAGATATGCGCATGGCAGGGAAATTAGCGCTATTCACAGGCTTTGTAAGCATATTTAGTAACAACGAGGATTCTTTGAATTGAGCTCTGTCTTAAAATCGTATCAATTGAAGTGAATCCACTGCTGAGTGCTGAAATTATACGATTTTATCCGTCACAACGAATAGACCAAGAAGAATGCTTTTTCCAGTCGATAGTTTCGAATGTTGCTGACGTATCTATTTCGTTGCAAATGCATCATTATGAAATGATGATCGGTAGTAAATGAGAGATATGTGAATTAAAAAGATGTGTACATTAACTAAACAGTATCTTTGTATGATTACAAACTATCTTCATCTAATTTTTTAGTGAAAATGTCCGAATAATTTGCGTTAGTATTTCTGTGTAAAAAAATATGACGATTATATTACAGTATATCTGACGATTTTAACATAATTATAGAGGTAGGGTGTCTAAATTGTTATCGTACCATCCAAATGTAGCTTTTATATTATTCGGATAGTATCGATATTTTATGCTGCTTAGAAACAAGTAAAAAGTATTTTAAGACACTTGTATCGTTTCCAGAATATAAAAACTTGTGTTTAGATTACAGATATACGTTTTGGGTATTGGCGTATCTATTTCATTGCAAATGTATCATTGTGAAATGATGATCGGTAGTAAATGAGAGATATGTGAATTAAAAATATGTACATTACTTAACCTTTCATCTGATTTTTTAATTTTAGTAGTGACAATGTCCGAATTATTTTGCGTTAGTATTCCTGTGTAAAAAAATATGACGATTATACGATTATATTACAATATATCTGAAAAATGTTAGAAAATAAAACAATTGTTTAAAGGTATCCTGTATATCATAGCATCTATTTGCTTCGCCTGTATGGAATGTTAATAAGGCGTAAGATAATATAATCATTAATGTAATATTTCTTAAATGTATATTTCATACTTAATTTTATTTCATAATTACTATCACATTTATTCCTATGAATCGTTTACATTTATTACGCTGTTATGAGGTAGGATGTGTAAATTATTACCGTTCCATTCAAATGTAGCTTTTATAGTATTATTTATCGTATCGATACCTTAAGCTGTTTATAAAAAAGTAAAAAGTATTTTAAGACGAAAGAAAGATATAGGGATAGAAATATAAAAATATTTATTATATTGCAAATATATTTTTTATATATTAGTTTTTTATATACACTACCGCTCATTAATTTTAATATACAACAGATTTGTTGATTTCTCTGTAAAGGATGAACATCATGATACGTGTTTTGCACAGAAATGAATGCACTTGCTGTTATAAATATTTCACTTGCATGCATCGCATCTTTATATAAATAATATATAAAATTGCAATGCATGCAAGTGTTGAAGGTGTTTATAACAGCAAATGTATTTAACCGAACTCGAAATCAGTATAAGATAAATCAAAGGACTGCAACGTTGAAAGTTCTTATGACTTGTGTGTGGTTGCTGCACTTTTACAAATTCCACAACTTCTTCACAGTCTGCGCGTAAAAATCAACGTGGCACATTAAGTTGTAAAATTATACGTTTGCCTTCTTGGAAAAGTTTTTTTGTCTGCATTATAACGACTAATTTGTTTGAATTTATATAGAAAAAAAGATCACCCGAAACTATATCTTTGGGTCAAGGTTCGATTGATCCCGCTGGAAACTGGGAATCTATAGTTAACGTGACGTACACTATAGATTTTTAGTATTGGCAATCTATAGTTTACGCCACATACACTATACATCTTCGGTCCTAGCGGGAGAAACCAAACGTATATCAAATAATTACGACAAAATGATGTAAATATCTACATATTATTACTGTAAGCGTATGGAATATAATTTATTTACTTGAAAAATACTGTATATTTCAAGAGATTATTTTATTAAATCAAATTATCCAACATCCATTTAATCTTCTGTTGCAAAACTTAATTGCATATTGAAATTTAAAAATGTATACCATATATTTCAAAGATTTGTGCAAAAATGAAATAAGCATAAAGCGGGGAGCACACACTTCTGTATAACGCATAATGCGTAAGCATAAGAAAATTGATTGGTTTAAGCGGGGAGCACACACTTCTGCACAACGCATAATCCGTAAAGGCCATCGCACACAAAATACATAGCTTAACATAAGCGTAGCATAAGACCGCTGGACCAATGAGCATCTTATGTAAATCAATATGGCGACTTTATGCTGGATGCTCATTGGTTTAGCGGTCTTATGCTATGCTTATGCTAAGCTATGCATTTTGTGTGCGATGGCCTTAAGCATAAGAAAATTGATTGGTCCATGCACATGTGCATAAGGAAATAGACCAATCAGTTTTCTTATGCTTACGTATTATGCGTTATGCAGAAGTGTGTGCTCCCCGCTTTAAGTCAATCCAGACGAACTTGCATAACGCATAAACATAAGCATAAGAGATTTGATCGGTCCATATGCATGTGCATAAGGAAATAGACCAATCCGTTTCTTTATGCATATGGTTATGTACCTATGCAAGTTTGTCTGGATAGACTTTTTATTTTCTTATGCACATGTGTATGGACCAATCAATTTTCTTATGCTCACGCATTATGCGTTATGCAGCGGGGTCAATCATGAATCTTTTCCCCTAGGGTGGAAACGTGAAAAATGAAAAATCTCTCTTTCTATTGATGTTAAATAGAAAGAGATAGTCATATAAAACTTTTCACTTTCCACGTTCCACATTAATACATGATTAAGTGTGTGCTTCCCGCTTAACCATCGATATGTAATCTTCCATGAACTGCACATGCGCGCATAGACAAAGACAGCAGGGGCCCATATGCAGCGCTCTCTTTCTATTCCTCTATCGCTTTTTTAGCTTGTTTGCATACTCTATTCATGCTCTATTCTTATATCTCTATGGTTCGTAGTCGCTATATCTTGTCAATATGACAGGTCTCATAATAAGATAGTCGTCAAACTCGTCAACTTTAACTGTTAATATCTCGCTTTGCGGAGCAGAGCGACGCTTTTTTCTGCCAGATTTTTTCGTTTCACGCAAAAACGCGTTGATTAAGCCTAAGTTCAACGAAATCGGTGAGGAGGCATCTATTCTGCACATTTACCAAAAATAGATAGCATTACAAATAAAAGTAATGTACGTATATTATATTGTGTGTAATATATATTAAGTGTTTTCTATTTACATCAAAAAACTCAGATAATTCTCACTTGTAACGTCGTTCTATCCTTTTTGGCAATTAATGAATAATAAAGACAGAATCGAATTATCTGTTACAAATTAGAATTATCTGAGTTTTGATGTAAATATTGTAAATGAAAAGCTTCTATTAATGTACTATTAATAATGTATATGTATATGTTACGGGTGAACTTCGCATGGTGTATAATGTCGAGCATTGCATCGAACAATTGCACATTGTTCGAGCAATGTTAGCATTAAATCACGTATTTATATATATATTATGACTCATATTCTTAATTTTCTTTTAGCGATAAAAAAGTGCGCTTTTATTGATAAAAAAAAGTTGAGAATATGGGTCTATGTATATTATACATAACCTGGCAATGTCGATATTGTATATTATGCAAACTTCGCTCGTAATACATTTTTTTTTGTTTATATATGTCGCTTATTTAATAGCATGTAAAAAGAACATTAATCTCTTATTTGGTAATTAAAAGCAAAATGGCGAATAATCGCGATAAATCGATATATCAACCGTTATATATATATAAAAGGCAACATTATATATATATATAATGTTGCCTTTTTTATATTTTATATTTATTAAGTTCAGTTAACAAAGCAAACATGTGTTAAATTTACATATTGATTACTTAACGCAACAACTTTAACCAGTTGCATAAAATCATTTCCTATTGTTCTTATTACATTTATATTATTTAATATACATAATCTGAAAAATTAGCTCTTATTATTAATATAAAAAAGTGTACAAATTAGAAACTTGCATATTGTTTTCTCATCATTTTAAAATGTGCAAATTAGAAATTTATATATTGCATCATTATTTTATTTCGCTCACTGATAAAGCTCTTCTATTGAGGAAGCTTATATTTTATTTGATACATAATTATTAATATTTATTAATTTGACTTCTTCATAAAGGAAGCTTTATGAGTGAAATAAAATGATGATGAAGCAATGTACAAATTTCTAATTTGCATACTTTAAAATGGTGAGTAAGCAATATGTAATTGATTTTGAGTCCATAATATTGTGATAGACATTGATTTTATATCTTAGTGTATGGAAATATTAATTATTCATGAAAGCAATAACAACAAAATAAATTTTGGTAAATTTTATGTTTGTATTCAGCAATCTCTAACATTTAAAAAAATAATTAAATTAATATGTTCTTCTCACACACAAAAAAGATTAGACTCTAAAAGGATTAATTAATATTTAATCTAAATATATCATAATAAAAATTATAATTGCAAAGTTTTCGGAAGTGGTAGACAAACCAGTTTATATTTATAATGCAAACTACCTCGAATTTTTATATTTCATTGTCAGTCATCAGATAATTTTTTCTGCAGATATTTGAAGGCTGGCGGATAATGGATTTTTTCGTGATTGAGCGCATACACGATTCTCTATATTTAGATACTAACTTTTTGAACTCTGTTATATTGAGATTTTACTTTGGAGTATGGCAAACTTTTTGGTAATGAAGTTTTTAACAAGGTAAGATTATGCAATATAATTATAATTAAATTATTGTTTGGGAATATTATATATAACATTAACATAATTATTTTTTAAGGTAATTATAAAGGAGATAGACTTCCTTACCGATTTGGCTGAAACTTTATAATTTTGTGTATTTTGGTGCGTAAAACATAAATCTGTAAGTTAAAACTGTTGTTCTCAATTTTTTAGAAAAAGCGGTATTAAATACTGAAATTGATTGTTGCATGGTTAGGATGTCTGTTACATTCACATGATCATCCGTAATGATGTAAGAGTGGAGTTATAGTAATAGTGCAGTATAACAGCAACTTCTCATAATAGTCTGGTGCCTTACTTTAATTGTGTGCTATTATTTGACTTTGTATTTATATAAA
>NW_020217756.1:0-5411 GCF_003070985.1 Temnothorax curvispinosus | reverse complement strand
CACACACACACACACACACACACACACACACACACACACACACACACGAAACTTATCGAAAATAAGCTGTAAATTGTAATATAAATTATCGAATGAGAGATTCATGTTGAATCAAAAGTTGGATAAGAATCGCAAGTACACATTGAGCCTGGGGATTTCCTGCTAGATACACCTCGAAAATACAGTCAGAAAGGTCGGGCGTATCTCGTCTAAATGGCCACCCACGCTTGAATTTTCGAAAATGGCACGAAGCGGATCGAATTCCTTTTTCCTCGTAGAGTCGTAGGAGTCTCTCGAGCCGGCTGCCTCTCGAAACGTTAGCCAAGCCGGGTATTTACGATACTGGGACGCGAATGTCTCTAATTATAGATTATTGCGGCATCCTCTCTTAGTATATGCATTCAGCCGCATAGTGGTTGTAGTCGGGCACACCATAAATTAATAGAAATACGAGACAATCCTTTTTCTTTCTCTCTTTTATTAACTCATACTAATTCGATTACTCGTTGACCCGACATTGCATAAGAAAATCATCGCAAGAAATGGAACTGTCGTGAAATTATAAAAACTGTTACTAACAGATGTAATGATTTTCTTATGCAATGTCGGGTCAACGAGTAATCGAATTAGTATGAGTTAATAAAAGAAAGAAAGAAAAAAGATTGTCTCGTATTTCTATTAATTTATGGTGTGCCCGACTACAACCACTATGCGGCTGAATGCATTGTTATCATTAAAGTATGGGTATTGCAAAATTTTCTTTTTAATTAAGAGATATGAATTTAAAAAATAAGCTTTTCGCTATTTTTTGCTTCTTTTATAGGTATTAAACACGTGTAAAGTCTTCTCTTTATTATTCTTGAATTAGCTTTAAGTATCTTACTTCTATCTTGCCTCAAATGTTTATTGGATTATTCCATATTCCATCATAAAAATGTATGCATATAGATGTATATGAGGTGTAAATGTATGAGAGTACCGCAGTATACTGAACTCTGGTCTATAGATTCGCTAGACTGAACCTGACTATGCAGATCAGTCATCCCTAAGGGATGTTATGTGGAATACTCCACAATATTAGCAGCGGTGAGATAGTTATTAAAATTATCTCACGTTATTAAATGTATGTCTCAAGTAATATAAAGTCAAGTTATCGATAAATAAAAATAGATAGGTATAAAAATTGTAATAAAATTAGCTTATTTATTATAAGAAAAATATAATAGACAGCGTGTACCCTTCTTTATGAAATAAATTAATTGAAAAATTCTATCTGACAATGAAATACTTTCTATTCGTCTTTTATACAGGGTATCCCAGGTTTCAGCCAAATTGCGCCAATATATTCTATGGATAAAAATAAGAAAAAAAGTTATATAAACATAAATATGAAAAAATCTCTAAACATTGTTCTTTTATACCAGCTTATATAATATTTAATCATAGAAACATAAAGAAACAAAACTTAAACTTTAATTTTTATTTTAAAAATATTTGAAACAAAGAAAATAAAGTAACATAACCAAGTTAACAATTATTCCGTATACTATGTTCTATAGATACGTTATTTTTATTTTACATAAATATGTAAACAAAATACATAAACATCTTATTTCAATCTTCATTATCCATTAGATATGAAAAACATGAAGAACTTTAAGTAAAAATTTTATATTTTAGAAACGTCAATATTGTATTTGACAGTTTTATTTTATTTTCTCCTCTTTGTCTTATTTTTTCCTAATTACATGAGAAATAACCTCAAAAATTAAATCTATTATATAATATACTTGATATAAAGTTCACGATAAAAAATTAACTAAATAATATTATTAAAATATCTTTACGTTTCTTTAATTGTGTTTTTGAAGATCTTATGCTTATGCAATCATGTATAAAATGTTCAATAAATTGGCAGTTATTAATTATGTAAGATGATTAAGATTCATCAAGATTCCTAATTTGTCCTAGTCATGTTTATTAATCACTAGAATAGAACAATCGCACTTTACGTGGCACTCCTGATATTAATCGATGCTCACTTTACTATTATATAATACACTATATATATGTATAGATTGAAGACTAACCACACAAATATCAAGACCGTATGTCAGCCAATATATTTTACCACGAAATATTTCACGTATTATAAATGTACTCTAAATATTCTGTTTTTTTTTTCATTTTCAGATTAATTAATTGAATCAAAATACTTAATAGAAATAACATGACTTCTCGTTACTTTAATAACTTGATCTCGCGAGTCATATATTGTTCCGCGTAATTAATCCCAGAATGGTGGACATATAGGTAAATTATTTAAACCGAAATTTGAACTAGAAGCCCAAAGCGTCAAAAACATGGGATATATTCAAATTTAAGCGTCACTGAATACATAATTATCACCCGGAAATACATCCCAAAACAATATAATGTCCCTATTGGCTATTTTTTATCGTTTCGATTCCTGTTCCGAACAAATGCATCCAATTGATACAAGTACAGTCGTATAGCAGAGACGCATCTACCTCCCTCATGTTTTCATTCATCACTTGAGTATAGTATACATTCGGCGTTTATCTGTGCTCTGTGAGAGCGTTTTGCTTTAGATTCTATTTGAAATGTCGTTCACTTTGCGAGACTCACGGGTGTCAATAAATCGCGCGAAATATGTATCTACTTCGACAAGCGGTCGTCGCCTCGATACGTTTATGAATTGTTAACAGTGCGAGTTAATAATCGCTTACTAATAAGTGCGACGTACGATACCATTTAATATTTTGTAGTACTTTTCGCGTTTCGAAGAATAATGTGACACACGGAGCGGCTTGCGTTACCTGTTCACTCGAGTCTAACCGCGTTGAATGACAACACGGCATGTAGCGGACTTGCATATTATATTATATTATATACGGCAGTATACTGTACACCACTAAACAAATACCAAATCATATGCCAGTCAGACTGTTATCATAAAATGTTCAACATCTAATAAAATAAATATATGCTGTATGTTTTATTCGTTACATTTTAAATTAATTTTGATTTAATTATATGAGCAGTTATATTTTGTGGTATATTTTGTAAACTCGTTAGCGTCGCCGTGATTCATTCCGTTCGATGGAGGGAGCAAATAAAATATTGTTACTTGAATACTAATTAACACGAAAATTTGTTTCAATTTATTAATATGTATATATAAATATCCACTGTTAACAGCAAATTTTAAATTACAGGCCAATTATTTAATTCTTTCTTTTAGTGACAATTTGAATGCTTTATTAATAACTCCATTTGAAAAGAATTATTAATGCTTTAAAAAACTACTTCTGAACTTTAAGTCACATTTGTTACATAAACAATTGTTCTCTTCTCACGGCACCTTCAGAAAAACTTTATAAAGTTCAAAAACTAATGGATATAGAGTAACTGGGGGGGAATATGCCAGTGTGGGGAATATGCCACTCGTTATGTTTAACAAAGCTACGGCTAGGAGCGTTGTTGTAAATACTGTGAAATTGTTAAAAATATTATATCTGACGTTTTGCCCAAGTTTTACTTACTTCCTGTCAGTATTATAGTTTTTATGGGGTAAGTACAGTATGACAAGTATATGACAACGTGCTTTTTAGAATTTTCTTAGTGTTTTATATAAGATATTCTTCAAGCATTACACTATTTTTAACTCGATCAGCTTGTCGTTCTATTAATATTGATTAGGATGAAAGTATTCAGTACGTCGCCGATTCGTTTTACTGGCAATCGTATAATACAGGTTCATTTTAATATAAAACTGCATCTTGGGGGAATATGCCACTACTTAGATATTAGGGGTAAAATGTCAGTATTGTTTACAGCTTCCTAACCTACTAGCAGGATACTGCTGTAAACAGTATAAATAAATATTTGCCGGATAAATATTGAAAAAATGGTGAAAAAATGATGAAAAAATATTAAAAAATGTTGAATAAACACGTTTATTTCATGCGCTAAGAATATTATAGGCCACGTACTTAATATTTTGCAAAATTGCATTCTGAATAATTTAGACTACTTGTAGCACACAGAGTACTATTGAAATGCAAACAAAGTAATAAAAATATTCTTTTACATGTTTTTAGACAAGAATGCCCTTCTAAAGTTAAATTACTATACATGTTTGTATATGTGGAATATTACCCACATGATGAAAACCATATATAAATAACAGATAAAAGAAGGAAAAAGAAGACCAGTATGCAACAAAGATACCTAAAAAAAAGAGAAATAGGAAAAAAATCATATTTTTCTTAAGTATGGCATATTCCCCCGAGTTACCCTACATACATATACAATATTATCTTCTCTCAAGAATCAATTATTGAATTGTGTGTATGTGCGAGAAATAAAACCCAGACTGTGTTTCAAGACTAATTTCATCCGAGTTTCTTAATCTAATCACGACTGCAAATATAACGTAATAAATATTGAATTAATTTGCACGGTTTATGTATTAAATCGAATCGTGTCTCAAAACTGGTTTTAGAATTTTTCAAATGTGATTATAAATGCAAATCTAAAAAAAAAATAGTAGAAATTCAACAGTTGCGAGAAAAAGTATTTTACGCAGATATAATATGAATGACACCCAGTATTCCACAGTTTGACTCGCTAAACCATCGATTGTTTCCCCGAGACTATCTTGTCCCAGAGAAAAATGGCTGCGCTTTTGACGAAAAACTATTTTTCATCACGAGTGAAACGCGGCTTTCAATGGCAGCAATTCGGTGGAGTTTATACGCGGTACAACGGTATCGACTGGAGGCGTGGAAGAAGAATTCTGAGGAATGGTCTAGGCGTGCTGGTGGGCGCGGGTGCCACCTGCGGAGCGTTCTTATATTTCCTGGACCGATCGGTTCAGGCGATGGACCGCGTCGCGCATCTGCCCAGCTATCCCTGGGCCTTCGAGGGATACCTCACGACTCTGGACCACTCGGCCGTGCGGCGGGGCTGGCAAGTCTACAGAACCGTATGTCACACGTGCCACAGCTTGCGCTACGTGCGATTCATGGATCTGATCGACGTTTCACACACGAGGGACGAGGTCAAGGCCATTGCCGCCGAGTACGAGGTAGACGGTAGGCCTGAATTTATCCCGCGCCGTCGGATCCCGCCGATTCCACTTTTGGCGTAGGCGTTTCGTTTCCTCCTCTTTCTCGCGGCTCTCGTAAATTGACTTCGAGTCCGCACTCGACGACGATGACGACGCATAATTCAATTACGAGTTGGCTCGCCGGGAACATTCTCCGTCCACGCAAAAATGAGATTAGCTACCACTCTGTATAGCGAGAAATACACGTTTCTGTCCGGTATTACAGCCGAAGAGAGAGAGAGAGAGAGAGAGAGAGAGAGAGAGAGAGAGAGAGAGA
>NW_020217755.1:0-6879 GCF_003070985.1 Temnothorax curvispinosus | reverse complement strand
TATAACACGATTAGTCAAAATTAAAGTATTACTAGAAGATAAGTTGGAGATAGAAGGGATCTATGACTCAGGGTCTCAGATCTCACTAATAAATTCAATAGTTATTTGTGTAACAAGTGAGGTAAGATGAAAATTTCCGGGTGCGGTAACCGCACCCGGAAATTTTCATCTTTACACACGGCTTACACTCCCTATTTTATGTTGCAAGTGCCTGGAAAGTGGTCTATCACGCACGCGTAGCGTGCGTAATGGGGCACTTTCCATGCACGTGTTGCATAAAATTAGTTAGAGTTATAGAAGATAAAGATATAAATAAAATACATTTAAAAACGGCTAATAGTGTGAAAAGAACAAATGGTCTAATAACTATTAAGGTAAAAATTTTTAATATTGAAAAAATGACAGATGTACATATTGTTGAAAGAGATGATTTTGAAGATTTTATTATCGGACTAAACATGATAAAAAAGTTTAAGCTAGTCCAGAATAAAAATTTAGCGATAGAACAAGCGAGAGATATAAATATAAGAACTGTAAACAATACAAATTATAAACAAAATAAGATAGAGATGTATTCAGTGAATTTTAATGAACATATAAAAAAAAGTGAATTTGAAACAAAAATAAATCACTTGGATATAAATAAAAAGAAAAAGATAGAAAGACTGATAGAAGAACATAAGATGGTGTTTGCAAAGGATAAGTACGACATAGGTACTGTAAAAGATTATGAAGCTTGGATAGATCTATTGATTGATAAATATTGCAGCAAGAGGCCGTATAGATGCACAATAAAAGATAGAAAGGAAATTGAAGAACAAGTTGCAAATCTTTTAAAGAGACACCTCATTGAAGAATCATACAGTCCATTTGCAGCACCAGTAACATTGGCATTTAAAAAAAAAAAAATTTAGACTTTGCATTGACTTTAGAGACCTAAATAAAATAATAGTACCACAAGCTCAACCATTCCCGATAATAGATGATTTGATAATAAAAACGAGAAAATGCAGATATTTCACAACACTGGATATAAACTCAGCTTTCTGGTCTATTCTACTCCGAATTGAAGACAGAAGTAAAACAGGCTTCGTTACACAAGATGGACACTTCCAAATGGACCTGCCTACCATTTGGCTTGAAAACATCACCGGCAATTTTTCAACTGATTCTAAGTAGCATCTTAAGAAAACATCGATTAACAGGATTTGCAGTGAACTACATTGATGATATCTTGATATACTCACCGTCGTTCGAGGAACACATGGAACATATAAAACAGGTATTAGAGACAACAACAAAAGAAGGTTTTAGATTGAAGTTTAAGAAATGCACATTTGCTTCGGATTCAGTAAAATATTTTGCCATATAATCCAGAACAACTCGGTAAAACCAATTAAAGACAACTTAGCTTCAATTAGAGATTTCCCCACTCCAAAGACACAAGAGGATATAAGACGGTTTTTGGGGAAAATAAATTTTTATCATAAGTACATACCAAGAAGCGCAATAATTTTAGATCCGCTACATAAGCTGTTAAGGAAAAATGAAAAGTATGTATGGTCGGAAGAGTGTGAAAAATCATTTAAGGAAATAGAAGAACTTCTGTGCTCCCAACCAATATTAGAGATATTTGATAAAGATCTACCTATAAAAATTTACACAGATGCATCATTAGAAGGTATTGGTGCAGTGCTGAAACAAGAGCAACCAGATAAGAAAGAAAAACCAGTTGCATATTTTTCGAAAAAACTTAATGAATTGCAAAAAAGAAAAAAGCTATATATCTAGAGTGTTTGGCAATAAAAGAAGCAGTAAAATACTGGCAACAATGGCTTATAGGAAGATCCTTTACAATATACTCAGACCATAAGTCTTTGGAAAATTTAAATATAAAAGCAAGAACAGATGAAGAACAGGGTGATCTAACCTATTATTTATCGCAATATGATTTCAAAATAACATATATTTACCAGGGAAAAAGAATTTGGAAGCAGACTGTCTGAGCAGAAACCCAGTGTTGGAAGCAAAAGAGAACAAAGAGGAACTGTTGAGAATAGTAAATTTAATAAAAATAGATTATATAAAAAGTGCTCAAGAGAAAAACCGGACAATAAAAAACGAGAGACCAGACATAATAAAAAAAGATGAAATATTCTATAAAAAAGTAAGAAAAAAAGAAAAAATAGTTTTGTCAGAAGATTTCAGTAGGAAGATCATCAAAGAAGTCCACGAGGAATGGTGTCATATAGGCATTAGACAAATGCAGAAGAAAATTAGCCCGGTCTACACAGCGAAAAACTTGACAAGAAATATAAAAGAAGCATGCAAAAATTGTGAGGTATGTAAGAAAAATAAATCGAGAGGTCAAGGAAAATACGGGTTAATGTCATACTTGGGACCAGCAACGGAACCGTTTGAAATAATGTCAATAGACACCATTGGCGGTTTCGGAGGATCAAGATCAACGAAGAAATATTTACATCTGCTAGTAGACCATTTTACAAGATATGCTTTTATTTCAACATCAAAGACACAAAGCGCTAATGATTTTATCAAATTAGTGAAAAATGTGACGGAAACAGATGAGATCGGAGTGATCCTCACAGACCAATATCCAGGAATCAACTCATAGGAATTTAGAGAATTCCTAGAAGAAAATAAGATAGAACTGGTTTTTACTGCAGTAAATACACCTTCCTCCAATGGTTTGAACGAGAGACTAAGTCAGACGATAGTGAACAAAATTAGATGTAGAATAAATGAAAGGAAAGAGAAAAAAGCTTGGACAGCAGTGGCAAAAAAATGTATTGAAAAATATAACGAGACAGAACACTCAGTAACAGCCCACACAGCACATAATATTGCAGAAATATTGCAGTAATATTGCAATATAGTGGAAATATTACGTATTACAATAAAATATTTCAGAAATATTACTGATGTGTTACACGTTTTTAAATAATATTGAAATATTACAGTAATATTGCTGCAATATATTGTTGAAATATAATACTTTAAGTAGCAAAATAATGTCAAATGACATTTTAATGACATCTTATTGACGTCATTAAGACGTTATTAAGGTATCACACAATCATACGTATTGCACAGATAATATATACCAGTTAAAAAATTTTGGACTGAAAGAAAGAAAAATCTAAATCAAAAAATGTGATGAAATCAAAAGAGACTGACTTGTACTTTTGGGGAATAAAAGTGATTAAGATAAATTTTATAAGTGGTGATATTTAATTTTATAACTTGTTATTTGTTTTGTAATAATAAAAGGTAATTGTATATACAATTAATTTTTAATTAAGAACCAGTAAGTAAATTGATAATAAAATAAATAATAGATAAAATTTAAAATTTATATTTCTTATATAATCAATATTAAACTTTTCAAATTACAAGTTTGTCACACGGATAAACAGAACGTTTCTGAGTGCGTAAGTGGAGAGAAGAACGCTAGTGTGTGTGGCTATGTGCTTGGTCGCAGCACCGACCTCCACCATTCCTGGTCTTCTCTCGCTGTCTCTTGCATGGCTCCGTGGGACCACGCCATCACGTGTACGACACCGCACAGAAACAATCGTTTTAATTTCGGGTAATTTTTCTTTATTTAATAAATATTGTTCACACAAATATTTTTAAAAGTATTTTTGTATAATTATTACTAATATGTACATTGTACATATATATTTGGCGATTTGTCTTTAAATCCAAAAATAGAGATTACGTGGCATAATGGTCTGCAAAAACCACGTTAATATCACACAAATCATTTCAATGACCATCTTAAAATACATATATTTGCTTTTATAACTTTATTGAACAAGTCTCTAATGAAATTATTTATTAACGGCTTCATACTTAAATCTTGATGCTAACTTAACCTCAAAATTTTTAACAGTTTAATCCAACTTGAGCCCATAGTTGGAGACACGTGATAGAAATATGCCGATCCCAAATCTCCTAAAAAGCAGTTTAATCATTAATTAAATGATTTAACCATAATTATTTAACCATTTACATGATTTTATAATAATTATTGTTCTTATGCTATATGTTACAGTATTGCTTTCCATCAGTGGATGTTCATGCAGTCTAGAGCAGCACCAAGTAGTTTGATAGAAAAGCAAAAAATTTATTTATTAGATATGTAAGTAAGAAAAAGTTAAATTTGATATAAACCATACTTTCCAATATTAATCGTCAATACTGAAAATCCAAAGTATACATATAACATCAACTATAGATTTTCAGTATACATAGATAGTGAATATCACAATACAGATTCATACTTAACCTACTTTTACGTTTAAAATATATAATTAAATGTAAATAATAATTACTGTTTTTGTATTATGTTGCAGTGTTACGTTGCTTTCCATCAGTGGAAGTTCATGCACCAAGCAGTTTGATTTCTAGCAAACTCCTCTGAGCGACAGCTTTATTTATTAGATACATAAGTAAGAAAAATTTAAACTTGGTATAAACTGCGTTCCAATATTTTAATATCCTGTACTGAAAATCTAAAGTGTATGTATAACATTAACCAAAGATTTTCAGTATAGACAGTGAATATCGGATCACGTCATACTTAACCCCGTACTCTTATGTTTTAATATGTAATTATGCATGAAATAAACAGGGTGATTTTTATTTCGTGTGCCAATCATCTCCGCTATATAATTATCTCAGAAAGTATTGATTTATTGGAAAAATGTTTCAGATAAAAGTTGGAGAGTTCAAGGAGGACCAATAGACAATTTTATTAGATTTTGAGTCCGGGACCTGTGTTAAGCCTAATAGAATCCAAGTCAAATTATTTAAATAGAAACCCTCTTTTTATGATATTATCTTTTTCTACTGTAATAATTAATATGAACAACTTTTGTCTGAAACATTTTTTTATTTGCCTTATACTTTTTGAGATATTCAAGGAAAACTTGGTATTTTTTTCAATATTTAGCTTACAATATCTCAATAAATGTTTGTCGGAGTGAAAAATGGTACAGGACTTTTTGACTTGATTTGGTTTCAAGAATATACTGTTGCAATAGTATTCTAATTTCTTTAAATAATTGTGTACACATGAAAGCTTCAAGAAAATGTATACACAAATATTTAAAGAAATTGGGGTATTATTGCAATAGCATATTCTTGAGACCATATTAAATCAAAAAGACTTGTATCATTTTTCCCTCCGACAAGCATTTATCAAGATATCATAAGCTAAATATTAAAAAAATTGGCAAATTTTTCTTGAATATCTCAAAAAGTATAAGGCAAATAAAAAATGTTTCAGACAAAAGTTGTTTCTATTAATTAGTAGAAAAAGATGATGTAATAAAAAGAGGGAGTTTTTATTTAAAAAATTTGACTTGGACCCTACTAGGCTCAACATGGGTTTCAGACTCAAAATCTAATAAGATCATCCATTATTTCTCTATAAACCCTCCAACTTTTATCTGAAACATTTACAATATCAATATCCTCTTCTAAAAAGGGCATGTCGTAGGTACTGTTGTCACTTTTCCGCGATGCCGATTGGTTCTCTTGCTGCGCTTACTTCATTTGCAGCTATCATTGTATATTTTGACAGTTGTGTGTATCAAGGGTTAATAGTGTAATAGTAATAGCACAATGTTAAAGCTAAATAGCGCGCGCAAAGCGCGCTTCTGTAGTGTCTAGTTATTTTAATATTGTATGTAACAATACTATTAAAAATAATTTAATAAAATTTAAAAAAATTATTAAAATGGTTTTTTAATTCCTAGCAATATTATAAATATAACGCAAATATTATAGTAATTTTACCGTAATATTACTGATATATTGCAGTAATATTACCGCAATATTACTGAAATGAATATCAGTAATATTACTGATATTCATTTTTTTGGACATTTTAATATTACTGAGATATTGCAGTAATATTACTGCAATATTTCTGCTATAATTCATTGTATAATAATATTGCAATGGAAAAATAATATTGCTGCAATATTTCTGCAATATTATTTGCTGTGTGGGATACGATCTGATCATATATAGCAATAGATAATATGATTATATATGCTTTATATATGGGCATGTAAAACTTATATCTGTTCATATCTTATTTATATATGAACATAAGTTTTACATGTTCATATATAAATATATACTGTCAGATATGAATATTTTTTCCCGGGCTAGGTGCGCGCGCGCGCGCGAGCGCGAGCGCCGAGATATTATCAAGAAGCCTAGCACGATTCTCGCCGACTCGCGGCTGACCGAGACATCGTCGAGCATCTGACAATTCTGACATCACTGCTGAAATCTGGCATCACTGCAAAATTAGTCCGGATTCGCACCAGGGGCAAAGTTTGTAGGTAAAATCGGATATATTTAGTCCGGACTCGCACCAGGGGCAAAGTCTGTCGGTAAGGGGCAAAGTGTGTCGGTAATCAAAGCACGGGAATGCTGGTCCCGACTTTTAAGGGGCCATTGGCTATTTGTCTATTAATCTGTGCTTCTAGCCGTAGCTTTGTTAAACATAATGAGTGGTATATTCCCCACACTGGCATATTTTCCCCAGTTACCCTATATGAATAATAGAACTTATAATAATAATATATTTGTAAGCATTAAGAAACACGTTTCAACAATATGTTATTTTCAGTCATTACATAAACCATTATATGCATACGTTTATTATTATTTGCAAAAATAAATTGTGTTACAATTACCATGTTCTCGTGAATTTAAAAACTTTTTTGACGATGTATATAACGTTTCCATCGTTATATATATATATATATATATATATATATATAATGAATTTGTAAGTACTAAATGATCTATTCATATTAATTCAACTTTTGAGAT
>NW_020217754.1:0-1876 GCF_003070985.1 Temnothorax curvispinosus | reverse complement strand
TGTGTGTGTGTGTGTGTGTGTGTGTGTGTGTGTGTGTGTGTGTGTGTATACGTTTAGGTTTTTACGCGAAATGCGCATCGGGTCGTGCACGCGTCGAACGCACATGCTGCCCATGGGGTGACTGGGCAATTTTCGTTATACAAAATGTTCTATTTTTTTTCTATCAAACACACACATGAAACACTTGGCAAAAGACACGTGCAGTATTTGTGCGAAAGAGTTATTGTCACATTAAAAACGTAACACGAAAAAGTTTATATCGAGATATTTTAATTGTCGCGAAAATATTTAGATTATTTCGGAGAGTGCAGTGTGAGGCAAATATATTTTACACTCGGAATATAAATCTATTCCGCCTCTCGTATTTTACATCGAACGCGTAAATAATTTTAAATCGATGATATAGGCGGCCAGCTAATGATTCCCACACACGTGCTCTACATATACATATAGTAATAGGCAAGGGTAATATATTTCCAATACCAATCATGCATGTATTCGTATATTTGTGTAACGAAATCGTCCGGAATATGCATCGCAATGTGCAACATTTTCAGAATTTCTATCGCGTATTCACTGCAACGACCGTGTCCTCGGTTAATGCTTTAATTCAATGGCCGCGCGCGGTTTTGAGAGATAGAAAGAGAGAGGGGGCAAGAGAGAGAGAGAGAATGAATGAGTGAATGAGTGTGTGCGTGCGCGCGTGTACGTTCGGTCCACAACAACTTAATGAATTGGCATGCAACTTTTTTAATCCCCATCGGGCCAACGGTGTAATCAGCAGCTGCCGCAATTACGAACACCGTCGACGACGTAGCCGCGAAAGTCGGATATTATGCATGCACGTGTATAACTTTACGACCGCGTTTCGTCGCGCCGCTCGGCCAGGACGAAGTTGCTTGCGCGGTGATTTCGTTACGGCCGGCGAATAAAGGATGTGCGTTTTAAGGCGCACATTTTGTGTGTGCGCGCGCGCACACACACGCGCGATGGTATTTTTTCCATGATATAGTAAGCGTCGCATCCGACAAATGCACCCCGCCCTTCCACCGAAAAATGCTAATTTAACGGGAATTTCTCACCATTACGGGGACAGTGGTTGTCCGAACAATAGTTCCGGGGAGAATAGAGGCGGGAATAGAGGAGATCCAGATTAACGTTTCGCGCGTTTGCTTTGAGATGTTATTGCAGCTTTACTACGACTGAGATGTAATCAAGACGCGATAAAAGTTCAAAAGTCTTATAAGAGCATCTATTTGCCGTAACGTCTCGGTTTCTCTGAACTCGGCTCTCTCTATTTCTCGGTTTTTATTAAGTATGCAAAAGTAGAGAAATGTAAGATTGCTATGCTGCTTCTCTCTTCAGGTTGCACGCGTAGAAAATTATATGTACCGTGCCGAAATAATATGCAACCGCGCGCGATGAGTGTGTACGTGTACGTGTATATCGTCTAATGATGTATACTGTACGACGGTAAGGAGCAAGGAGAGCGCGCATGGCATACCTGTCTGCTTGCACGTCGTTCATCCAGTTACATTCCAGGCTGCGGAGATCTTTCATCTCTCTGATAAATTTCGCATACACCTATTCACATACACACGCGCCGCGCGCGCGGTGCAGCGGCGCACACGTACACAAGCGTACACCCCCTGATTCTTTTATTTCGACTTCGCCGGGCAAAGCTACGTATCCCATTTCATACCTGAAATAGGACGCCATCGGGGCTTCTTCCAAAATTCCGTACGTGCCTGAAAACGGTCCGACGGTATAAATATTTCCTGCGATGGCTGCCGCTTGTAGATCGTTCCGCCAACATGGAATAATACATGCAATGAACGAAGCGCATCTTCGGAAAAGCTGCAACGCTGAACGGTAT
>NW_020217753.1:38518-53396 GCF_003070985.1 Temnothorax curvispinosus | reverse complement strand
AGAGAGAGAGAGAGAGAGAGAGAGAGAGAGAGAGAGAGAGAGAGAGAATTTGAGAAGGGGGAGAGATGTACAATTCGATAAAATGCGCTATTTTCGTTACGATTGATTTACTACCTCTAGGATCAACAGCTGTTTGTCTTTCACGTTAAATGTAACGTGTTATGTAACAGATTACACGCCGCGCACGTGTTGCATCAGTTGCGCTGACTAGAATTCATCGATCGAAGAGTTCAAAGAGAGAGAGAGGGGGGAGCAATAAAGAGACGGGGTGGGAGAAGAAGGAGAGATTCTTTATAAAGTAATATTAAGATATTAAATACGGAGATAAATTGAAGTAAAAAGGAAGATGTGAAATTTGACGACGTGCACCTTCCATTGACGGGATAACAAGTGTCAAAGCTTTAACGAGACAAACACATCTGCCGCTGGGCGCGTTACGCCGAAAAGAGTAAACAGTAACGACATCGGATTATGTATTCAAGCGGATTTGTTTGCGCTCGCGAAGAGCACTCGTTCCGCGACGCGCGTTACGTAAAAACACGATCGGCAATTATTGCTCATTAATATCCATGCGTTTGATCACAGGCGCGGTGTTAAAAATAAATGCTAAAATACGTCGATATAGGCGGGGAATAATCCTGCGGTATGGGTTTCAAAAAGTATTAGGGATATTAAGATTCAGCGTACCTACTATTAATATCACAGCGTACATCGTTAATGTTCTGTTGCAGATAACAACAAAGGTGGCTGTTTGCTCATCGATCGACGTGATATCGTCCTTGCGAATCTCAAAGAGCACTCGCGGTTATTGCGTTTCCGTGTCTCCCACCGTCTCCAAGGGCTGTCTCCGTCGTTATCTGTCGAAGTAGCATCCTCGTGTCGTCAAAGGGTTAACAACGGGAGTGACGTTCGAAGGAGGAAGGAGAGAAGAGAGTGAGAGAGTAGACGGAGAGGGAAGGCTCGTTTTCCGAGCGAGGGGCACGTCGAGCGTAGCCGAAACGGGAGTAGAATCACCCCCGCCGTCCGCGGACACCGCTGGATCGTCATAATCGAGTGGACAAACCGCCGACAAACAATAGGGACCTGGCCGGTGGCTTCCGATGGGGTCGTAGCCGCCGCATGCAGCGCGCGCGTATTCGTAACAGTATATCGCGATGATAGGCTAGAGCCGGTAGCGGCAGGAAGAGATCGTCGTAGGGGGAGATCGCCATAGCGTAATCGTACCACCCAAGGTGGCACAGATTGAGAGCCCCATCAGCATACATCCTCTCCTGGCTAACGAGATACCCAGCGTGTCCATCCAGTTCGTGCGCGCCGTTACGCCGCTCGCCGCTCGTCAGCTTCCGATCGGCCGAATCGCGTCGACGAGTCAGAAAATTCTGGCGCAAGTCGGAAGAAGGAAGAGAGAAAAAGAAAGAGAGAGAGAAAGAGAGAGGGAAAGAGAGAAAAAAAGGCCGGTCGGGATTTAGCTCTTAATCAACGTTGGAGCATCTAATCCTTCATCCCCGTCATCCACGCGCGCCTGTCCTCGATCTAATTTTTTTTCCTTCGTCCTCCATCGCGTCTCATCCCTCTCGGCTTAAATCGCGCCGCGAGCGTCACCACCTCGGCGTTTCACTCAGAGAAGAAACGGCGGCTCGAGAGTGACAGAGGGGGAGAGAGAGGCAGGCAAATTCGCTCTTAGTGCCCCTCGACGATCCAGCTCCGGCGATTCTCTTCCCCATCGGGACGCCCGCCGCTTCCGGCTAACTGGAAGTGAACGCTCTATGTAAACGATTGCCGAGCGCGGTTCTCATTGGAACACACAGGACGCAGGAAGCGCATCATGGAAGTGGCAAGCGAGCTGTAAGTACGATCTCTCCAATCACGTGAAATGTCGCTATTTTTATTTCCTCTCGTCGCTTTAACGATTGCCCCTGTGACTTGTAAACGACGCGATTGATGATTGATAAACGGCGATATCTTGATCAAGTTTGCATTTGCTCACAGTACGCGAATATCATTCTCGAAACGGATTTTTTCCTTCTTATATTCTGACGCAACTGCTCGGTCATTTGTTTGGACTGTTTTACATTTTATTATGATGAGCTATCATCATCAGACTGCTGATAACCATATGCGACACGTGTGTATCAAATAAACTTTACCCTCTGCCATTTGAATCTCTTGACCCAGTTGCCCCCCTTTTTCCCCCGAAATTTGGAGTCTAGACCTATAAAAAAATGTCACGTAATTTTCGATAAAGACAATTTTAAGAAATCAACTTTAAAAACAGTTTTTTCACATATTATTTCATTCGAATGTGTTTTTTAATATTTGAAATATAAGTATGAACGTTTCAATCTCTCAAATTGTTTGGCAGTTGATTAGCGTTATTTTTCCAGACTTTTATGTGTATATTATCTTTATAGCATTTTTTAATACTTTTAATTCTAAGAATTATCACTTTTTTGCGTGCACACACTTGGCAAAATATAAATTATTCGTATTGGTTTATTTAGGTTGCATGTTGACTTTTAGGCCTAATTAAATGGATTTTAATTTTGCTAATAAATAACACGTATAGGAGGACCAATTTCAATTTTGTCTCGTGATGATATCGCATGTCTCTCACTTTCTCTCTTATAATTTTATTTCCCATGATATTTTTTGCTACGTCTCACGCGATAGTCGTGATAAAATATGCGCGAGTTAGCAAGTTACGACGATTTAATCGTATTTAAGCTAAATTTTAAATTAGTATATCATTAACTTCTACCATGAATATGAAAAGGTCGTAACTTTTTATTTACGATTTAGTGATTAAATCGTAAATGAAGAGTTACGATCTAGTCATTCTAGTCATAGTAGAAGTTAATGACGTACTAATTATATACTGAACAATAATTTAGAGTTAAGCTGAAACGTGTAAAGCGATTAAAAATCATCGTAACTTGACGCATATTTTATCGCGATACGATATGTTTAAACTTCTAATCGTTCGCTGCGCGACTGTCATAGCAAAAAATATCGCAACGATTAGAAAATAAACATTATAAGGAAAAAAGACACGTAATACGCGTTTATCTCATATTACACCGCCTGATATATAAATAGCATGTCGATAGTTCGATTTATGTATCTGAAGATTAAGACGAGATATTTTACGTAATTTAATCACTGCAACTCGCTATTAAAAATGGCAAAATCGCATTTCAACGACGAGTATTCGCGCGGTGAATGGAAGTCACCCTGCGTGTATATATGCAGTTGATCCATTATACGCCGCCGTCGTATATCGTATTCAGCGGCAGCGAGATTCATTGGCACAGAATTCCATAATGGCAACAGCGGGTACGGGTGCTCGACGGCTGCTCATTAAATCATTGTTAAGCCCGTTCTTTGTGATAAGGAACAGAGAGGAGAAGACGGTTGCGCCCGCGCGCGCGCGCGCGCAGCGCATAAGAAATCATCGCCAATTCTAATGAGAATGTGCGTAGAGATACAGCTTCCGCGACGGTGCGTTCCGTCGATGAGTTTCTCGTCTCGAGAGGACGTGCCTCTTTTAGACGACACAGATCACAATTGGCAAAAAAATTTTATTTATAGCTTTATGTCACGTATCGTGCATTCTGATACGCATGGCCTGCACACACACACACGCATTTTGCTTTTTCACTTCTCTTTTACGTTGCCTGGTATAAAAGATTGTAAAAAATTTCGTGCGAATCGTAAACCGCCCAAATTGTATTCTGAAATCTAGTGACGTAGGCTGCTCGATTACAAAAAGAAATATAAAAAAGGGGAGGGCTAAGAATAGATTGAGAAAGAGTTAAAAACAACGAAATGTATGATTAACAAAACTTATAGTTGAATGAGAAGTGCGAGCTTGAGACACGATCCGATGGGTATACGCCAATGAAATGTATTATCGCGAATGCGAAACTGTGAGCGACATAGAAGCTGCACACGTATATCCTTACTGCTGATAAGGAAATACGTGCTCCGCCTCTATCGCGTTAAGCGCTACAACTGCAAATGTATCTCTTATCTCGTGCGATCACCACAGTCGATAGAATTTGATTTAGCAGACTAGACGCGTGCCGTTCGTTTATTTTTATATTGCGTGAGAGATCTTGCGTATAGAATTACCTACTCTTATAATCGATTCATCATATTGACTCGGGATAACGAATGCTTCGATATAAGATTCCTACGTCGCGAGATTAAGACATTCTTTCCTCCTATGATTTCGCTTTTCATCAAAGGTTTGCAGCTTCCGATCGTCCGTACAGATGTCAGTTACAATGTGCACGCGCGTAATACGTGCCATGTAAAACCGGTTACCGTAGTTTGCGTGCTAATTATTCAATTCAAATGCAGAAGGACAGGCGGTAAAGATACAAAAAGTCAAAAGGCTGCATGGTTTTTATGGAAATTTTTACCCGTCGGCCGTACAACATCTGAAATCAGACATCATTTCGACGCGCACGTTCTTTACTTAATGACTATGCAAAAAAGTCAAAACCGAGACGTCAAAATTCGAAGCAAATATTTACGAAGTAAGAAATTCTACCTTTACATCTTTCCTTATCTCTTTCCGTCTCTTCTTCCTTTCCGTGAATGAAATATTAAGCATCAACGAGATTATGAGTAGTACAGAAAATCTTTTTAGGCTTACGTCCAATAATGACGTTGGCTTTTCAAAATAAACAAGAGAAAGAGAGAGAGAGAGAGAGAGAGAGAGAGGAACGAAGGGAGAGATCTAGCATAGTAAATCTTCTGTGTGCAACTTCTTACGTAAGCGCGTATTCAACAAGTTGTTTGCCGAAGATAATTTTGGAACTTTTAGCCCGAGCCAACGTCGAGGGATTGAGTATTTAGCACGATGCCCGCGTGTCATTCTGCAACAGCTCGAATCCAATTAATACCTGTGCTCTATTGATTTATTCATCCATTCGTCGCTTCGCTTTATATTTGGGGCAATTAAAAACTGGAGCGTGAGAGAGGCGGCGCGGCGCGAGGGGCTCTGCATTATTCCCGTTTCTAACAATGCTTAATTATCTCTTTCACGCTGATCTCTTCTAACACACAAATTGCGGCTACTTATTATTCTTATTTCTAACCACGCTTAATTCTTCCGCGCTAATCCATTCTAACCAGCTTGCGGCTACTTTAATAGCGTATAGGATAGCCGCAAAGGATAGTTGCTCTGCCAAGCCAATCGCCGATTTTATGCTTTCCGCGAAATACGTATGGCGGCATTTGTTCAAGAGCCGTGAAATTTTTACTTCCGACGTCATATATCTCGTTAAACGAAAAAGATTCCAATTGACCGTTATTCGAGACGAGCGCGTCGAACACGCGGCAAGGTGATACCCTTTAACTCGGTATTCAGTGCAATTCATGAATGTTGTCGATTAACCGTAATATAAAACCGCGGAAAAAAACCGTACAATGCGAAACTATATATAGAGTAACTTGGCCGGAAACGCGCCGGGATCTATCATCGTAGTCTGACATTAATTCTCAGGGACGATGTTTTCCCATCTGTCCGCGAGTCCGGAATGTTCGGATTATTTTTCAACGGTCGCGTGAGGCTAATCGTGTCATGCAGCATCTGCGAATGACGTTATGCGCCGAGCATTGTGTCGCGCTATCGACGAATTAACTGGCGCAATTAAAACTCATCTCATACGTCGCGTCGTCCGTTTACCTCGACATTCTCATTCATCGCGGGAACTCACACTCGCTGTATTCATCGCGTTGCGAAATTTGATGGAAAAATCCCGGACCAGAGTCGTGTCGAAGTACAGAGCTGTTTAGAGAATTCTTGACGATAAGATAAAAATACCGGCCAGTGTGTCAGTAAGAACAGAGAAGTAGGTCACGATCCTCTCCCCCGTGACGTTACCATCTCGGCGCGACGGGTTTGCGCCGGAACTTCGGTACGAGAGACGGAAATAATGGAAACATCCGCGAAACGATCCATGACGAACGCCCACGTCGCGTGCGCGACTATCGCGCTCGCCATCGTTACCGTGTAGCCAAAGGCTTCGTTAGCCTGGGAATTTGTCACCGCTCGACATTGCGATCCTCCTTCTTCTTGTTATTAACGCGAGCCACGCGAGAAATGACGTTCGAATGGGCTCGAGCGGTGTCACGCACCGGTTTACGGTCACGCCGCCGCGCCGCGCGTACCTATAACATTCGCGACTCGCGTGTAGACCCGGAAGATCTTCGAGACGCTCGCGAGAGAACTTGGCGGAGACCGCCCCGGGTTTTCAACGTCCCGGTCCACGCTGCAGCCTCCGAGCGTTCCACTTGTTAAGTTACACGAGTAATCTGATATCCATTCCCTGCCGACAAAATAACCGAAATCAAGATTTATTGGGCGATGTTATATTAACATCGATGACATCATCGGCGACCATTGGTATTAGGACGCAACACCGTCCTTTCGTAACGAGCGTTAGATAGACGTGCCCGTGTCCTTGATCGATGACGCAATCGCGGATAAAAAAACTCACGCCGGCATACGCATCTCTATCCGGTTTTTGAACGGCACGTGCGAGATGCTTGCCATCGGGGGTCGGTGACATTTTACAATGACGGTTTTCGCCTAATCCTAAGAATTGATAATTGACAAAGATAGACCATTGACAAGTTGTGCGTATTCGTGTTCTAATAACTCTCCTTTCAGCTGCTCATGCAAATGGGCTCACGGTTCACCTCCATTGCCTTATACGTTCCTTTACACGCCGTCACGCCGCATAACCGCGTGGGACGAATTTTGTGTTTTACTTAATCGCATCGCTCGGATCGTAAAAACTGCTAGAACTTGAGTTATTACAAAAGTCGTGTGGTTGCATACGCGAGACGTATTTATTTATGCCACATGGAAACACCACACAGCGTAGCGCCGACGTCTATAAATAATCAGAGATTCCTTCATGTTTCAGTTGATCGCGTTTTATTCTCCAAAAATATTGTATGAAATCTAATGAAAATTAGCAATTTAAAGTGTTGGTTTTTAATAAAAAAAAAAAAAAAGAAAGAGAAAACATCGTTTGCATCTTAAGACGACAAGTTAATTTGTTTTCCACGTGTATTTGCTGCACCTGCTCTGTATTGTCGAATTAAAGCAATAAGCGCGACACTATATAAAGCTTATCATTCGCTTGATCCGGTTAATTCCGTAACAGCTTCGTATTAGCAAGCACATAATATAACGTAATAATAAAAATACATTCTCAATTGGCGCAAATACATAACAGCGACGTTCTCCAATAGGAGAACGACGTTCGTTATCTTGCAATATGTTAAGAGTTCCTGCGATGACAATTCGCAGTGCAATTTCTCGTCTTTTGTAAGTGCAACGCGCGTGGGTGCTGTCGATACTTCCTTAATTGTCTGACGTACTGTATCGCGATAAAGACGATTCGCCTTGGCAGCGATGATTTTTCTACTATCCAAGCCTTAATCGAATCCTAATCGATCAGCATAATCGTATTACTTTTCCGATTTCGAATTGGAAATATCTTGCATCTCTCTTTTTCTGCATGACAAAGCGCGCGCTTCTTATGCGGTTATCTTCTGGCTATGTTTCTTCGTGGACGCTGCTGAGATTGCATTATGTGCACTTCAGAGAATTAGAAGATTGAAACCTTGTGTCGCTTGAAATAGTCGATGGTTTAAAACAGTTCCCAGTTAACTGCGGAAGAGGCCGGTAATCCTCGAAAGGTGCCAGGTTCGATAAATCTGAGTTTTAAGAAGAATTGTTTATAGCCACGCGTTGTCGTGTGAAGTGCCGCTGCCAACAATCGGGAAACGTGCAAACCGTGTGCGTTAATCTTAGATCTACATACCATAAAATAGTGCTAATTGTTGAAATAAACCGTACGATTGTCCGGGAATTGAGAGAAGTGCAGAAATGAAAATATTTCAAATGCAATTGTTTCGCGATATTTAGCGATGTTATAATTAAGATATTAATTTTGCAGACTAAATTCTCATGATTATTTTATAAATTGTTTTGTATATTCCAAGTGTAATTCGTTTCGCGATATTCAACGATGCTATGAGGTATTAATTTCGCAGACTAAATTCTCGTGATTATTTTATAAATCGTTTTATATATTCCTGGTATGAGTATTATGGACGCTGACGGAACAGGGTAAGCGAAATTTATTTACGATTTCGAGCGAGATGCGAGAACAGAAAATATTGTATCGGACGATCGTAATAATCATGACGAAAATAACAATAAATAAATTTCGTAAAACCTAGATATGCAAATTTTAAAGGCTATTTATTAAACTATATTTTGCTTTAATTTTTGCAACGTTATATGAGATAATTACGATAAGAGATAAGCGTTACGTAAAAGGTAATAAAAGACTCATTAGTTAACTTACGTCGATCACAAATAAACGTGTTTAGAAATAAAAATCCTATGTTTTCAAAGCTAACGGTAAGGTTGATATTGGAATTAACCGCATGAATATCCCGTAAATGATTATAAATTCGCCGAAGATTACTATATGATTTTGTTGGTGTAATTTGGAAGAAATATTATCTATGTAACATAAAACAAAAAAATTTTTCGACGTATTAAACGTATAGTTATATTGCCTGTCAACATGTAAGAATAGACACCCATTACAAAAAGTTTTATGTCATTGTTATCAGTTTTTCAAGGTTTATGGAAAATACGAAAAAATCACGTTTATTGCGAGGAATATTAACTCTTCGAGCATCTGCTGCTGTATGTTACAGCAGTCATCTCGAAGCCGGCACGTTTACACGTCGAGTGCCAGACAGAGTATCTATCTTTCAAATTAGATGAAATATGTGGGTGTATAACTGTATCTTTTCGCGAGAGATTGTCTCGAAACTCAGGAAATAATATATACATATAATAGAAACAATTTGCGTAGTTTTAAAAGGCATTAAAGTTCGTATCTTTCAAGATTTACGCGTTATTAGTGAGTTATTTATAATAATGAATCTACGAAGCAATATCCTGACAAAACGTTCATAGTGAAAATGATCGAATTTTCAAAGGGAAAAAGAATTTTGCCGTGAAGAGAGAAGAGTTGTAAAAGTTGAAAACGTTATCAATGCGTTCCAGGTCGCCGCTATCGGGGACGGAGAATCAAGGCAAAATCAAGGAGAGGAGCTCGTATTACCCCCAAGAACCCAGCAAGAGGCCGCAGACCAGGGGGCAGAAGGTGCGATCATGTCTGGGCCATAACGCGCTAACTATACTTACAGTCTCCGGCGTTGTCGGCGGCGTGGTACTCGGCATCATATTGCGAACCACGCGGGAGAAATGGACGCCCCGCGAGATCATGTACATCAATTACTTCGGCGACCTGTTCCTGCGGATGCTCAAGAGCTTGATCCTGCCGTTGATTATCTCGAGTCTGGTGTCGGCCATCGGCTCGCTCGATCTGTCGCTCAGCGGCAGGATCGGCGCTCGCGCGATCGGCTATTACATGGCTACGACCATCTGCGCGGTTATATTAGGTCAGTGAAAAAAAGCTTGATTTAGCTCGTCGCGACGAGTTCAAGATTATTTTGTATCGCGAAGAATAAAAGCCGAGCGATAAGGCTGAAGAAACCTCCGTCCAGATATAAGCGTAATTAATACGGAAAGCTAAATACGATTGCGTATTTTCGCGTACAGTTGGATATGCGTTTAACGTTTTAAATAACGAGGTTAAATGATACGATTGCTCACATCAGCGGCGCGAATCGCGTTCAAGGGATCGTGGCGTCTCGTCGCATCGTCGTCGCGACAGCGCGCGGGCAATGATGCATTTCTCAGAAACGGTAAACGCGATGCGACAAGCGGCAGATGCCGCGCAACAGTACCCGCCGGCATTTACATATCTGGTCGCGGAGGGAATGCGCCTGATAGCCCTGAATTCTCGTGACTCATCTCGGTTAATTAACGCGCACGGCCGAGCGGAGAATCGAGCGCGAACGACGCGACAGACAACACAAATTAGCGGCAGATTACTCGGCGACATTATCGCGGAGAGTTCGCGCTGCTTTACAATATTTTGCAACGTCGGACAAATATGACGTTTTATATTGCGTTAGTCCGGAGATTAGACCGGTTATAACTTGAAACTCTTTGCTTACGTATCGCACTTTTCCCTCTTCTTCTTTTTGCAGCATTATATCGCGCCAGCTGAACAGTTTCTATTTCTCGTCATTGTGTCACCGCACTTATCTTGCCGATTTTTTATTGCGACCGCTAAGGTTATTCGTCGCTCGTTTGCCCCCGCGATTGATTAAATGAATGACAAAAATGCGAAATATCCAACTGCCGAAAGCGCATAACAGTTGTCGGTTAAATTCTGATCTTAGGTATAATTCTCGTCATGTCGATCCAACCTGGTGTCGGGAGTTCCGCACAGGAAAGCAAAAGGCCGGCGCAAAACGTTTCCACTATCGACACGTTGATGGACCTAGTGCGCAACATGTTTCCGCCAAATTTGGTTCAAGCGTGTATCGCCCAGCATCGAACCGAGCCCAAGTTACCCGAGAATTCCAGTGGTAATAATCACTTTAGCGATAGAAGAATATTTTCAATTAAATCAAATAGCAAATTTCGACCAATTTTTTGAGTTATTTTTACCCGTAAATATCACGTTTAAATTAATGTTGCCTATTAGTTCCCATGGATGAATGGGAATTGGAGGAGAAAGTAGTCTCGGGCTCCAACATCCTCGGACTCGTCGTCTTCGCGACGGTGTTGGGCATCACCCTCGGTAAAATGGGACCGAAAGCGAAGCCACTGTTGAACTTCTTCGACTCGCTATCCGGCGCTATGATGCTGATCACCAACTGGGTGATATGGTAAGACTCGCAAATAAACATCCGTTTCTCGAAACGCATTAATTTTCTCAAGAAAGACTCGCACAATCGTTACGTAACCATCGTGATCGCGCAATTCTGTCGTGATAATTCTATCGTGTCATCTCGACTATAGATCATTTTTAGAAATTTATCAACTTTTGATTTATTATTTTTTAAATTCCTATTATTATTAATCTTGATTATATGTCTTATCGAACTTTTCGATTTGACATACTGCTATTTTACTTATTTATAAATTTGTTTCCAATTTTTTTCTTTTCAATTTTCTGAAATATCCTTCAAAATCGCCTTCGAATTAAGAATCTCGAGAATATTTCCGTATGTTACGTAGGCTGTCGCCGCTCGGTGTGCTCTCCCTGGTCGCTTCAAAGATCACGGAAATGAAATCGCTCGAAGAGATAGTCGGCCAGCTTGGGATGTATTTTCTGACCGTGTTGGTCGCCTTACTCATACATGGCTTCCTAGTGCTGCCCGGGATGTACTTCCTTCTTACAAAGAAGAATCCATATGTCTACATATCGCACATGGCAGAGGCGCTCGTCACTGCCTTCGGCACATCTTCGAGCTCGGCGACCCTGCCGCTGGCCATCAGCTGTCTCGAAGAGAAAAACGGCATCGATCCGCGTGTCAGCAGATTCGTCATGCCAATAGGCGCTACCGTGAACATGGACGGTACCGCCTTGTACGAAGCTGTAGCTGCCATTTTCATTGCGCAAGTGCGTAAAGTCGCCCTTTCCTTCGGACAGCTGGTAGCGATAAGGTGAGTACTTTTATTCATCTCGCGAAGAAAGATTTGCGTTTCTAATTTGGTCTATCTGTTGCATCTAATACTTTTTCTAGTATCACGGCGACCGCCGCCAGTATCGGTGCGGCTGGAATTCCGCAGGCCGGCCTAGTGACCATGGTGATGGTGTTGGACACGGTACGACTTCCGGCCAACGATGTCTTCTTAATCATCGCGGTCGATTGGTTACTGTAAGTCCTCGCTTACGATAGAATCGGGATTACAAAGAGCATCTTTAATGTGCGCGATGTGTTTGCATTTGCAGAGATCGATGTAGAACGACCGTGAACGTTATCGGTGATTCACTCGGCGCGGGGATCGTTCAGCATCTCAGCAGGAACGAACTCGCGGCATTGCCGCACACCACGCAGCAAACGCAAAACGGAGCCGATTGCCACGCGACCACGTCGATATGAGCTGGGACGTTCGTTAATCGTTAAACCGTGTCTCCTCGACCGACGATTACGAAACCGCTTCGCGATCGGAGGATCGGATCATCCACGGCAAACATATCGACACTTATCGCGCGGCTTATCGTTGGAATGTTGCCATAATTTCTTGAGCTTGCAAGAGTCGGAGTCAAATCCGAGGATTTAAGAATATATACGAGTAAATGAATTAAAATTAAAAATTAGGATTAAGAGAATATAAATAAATTTATGGACGACAACATGATATTACTTGTTACAGCCGTGTCATGTCTGAGATTTCTAATTTCTTTTAAAGTTTTTTATAAGTTATCCTAGAATTTTGAGGAATATATATAACGCCGTTGACGGGTATCTACATTTTCAATCGTATAACGACGGTCGACGATCGCGAGATGCGATCCTGACGAAGTGTTCTTGCGTACTCAGTGTTCCGCTTTTATATTAGTCAAATAATCAGTTTAGTATTAATTACCCTATATGCGAACCAGACTACGAACGAAGGGAGCAATCAACTGTACCGTATCATAATGCCATATCTGCGACAAATACACGCGGAATGCAATGAGGGCGCGCGAATTTCTTCATTCAGTTATGCGTATGCAAGTACTATAAAGAGAAAAATTACTTTCGTAGTCACTTAATTGACATCCATTCCGCGATACAAAATATAAATATACGTAACAATAGGGCAGTTACACGTCAGTTACTAACACGTAGCTCGCGGTGCGAGCAACGAGCGTTCTACAGATGATTTTGGAATATAAGTTATGTTTGAAACTAATTTTTTTTTAACTTTAGAAATTGTAGGCCCCATTAATTAGTGAATTTGCTTGTAAAATATATAAGCATATATATATATGCTTATATATGTATATGTATATTTGTCTTCCATTTTTGCGTTTGACAAGAATTACGCTTACAAGATACTGCAACGTATACAACACGTTACATTTCGTTCGAGCCGCATAATTCGCAGTCCGGTTTTTTCTTCCGCGAGTTATCTACGTTTCTTCGGATGATTATGCATTTAAGATTGCGGAACTCGTAAAAGATTCATAAAAAGCGAAACGGTGCTCTGAGAAATTGACTTTATCATTATCTGACACGACAAAGAGTCTCAAGAGTCTTATTATTTTTATATAGGACAATAGAAACGAGAATTACGTATGTAACGTTGCTCGCGCATATTATTCCGCGCGGCGATTATATATTAAAAAATATCGTCGCGCAGTTCGTGCCATACATTATTACCATCGTATCTCGAAGGTAGTTTTTACACCTACTGATATTCAGCGAATAAAAGCAAACTTAATGAGTTCGATGCCATTAGCAACAATCTACTGTGGGACTTGACCCTTAAGTATGAAGCAACGTTGATCATCTCACGCCTCCATAGCTCCTCGATTGAGAAAACGGGCATGCAACCATGCAAGTCCCTGCATTTTACATGTTTCTTCGCGCGATAAGAAAAAAAATTCCGTGACACAAAAATGTAAAAACGTTTCAAAAAACACGCGTTCAACCGTTGAGCATATATCAAACGACGAAAAGCAAAATCCGTACTTAAGGGTTGAAACACTTCTTTCTTTACACCCTTTTATCATTTGGCATAACAAGGATGACCGCTAAATTATTATGTCTTCGCGCGGCATGTAAAAAAATTATGTGGAAAAAATAACAAAATGATTAATAAACAAATTATCTGATCTATTACGCAAATTTTTTGGTCGAAGATCCTTTTGTTAATTTTTCGCGGAACTCTTTCCAGATTTATCTAAAAGGGAAACGTAAGTTTGGTGGACATGTCGTTATATTCGTATATATATGTATTATATAATTATACATATATCATATATATTGTATTATATAATTAACGAAAATGATCAACAAGAAAAATGATTCGTTAAAATTTTTGCATCATATCGCAAATGGAACCTGCAGGTGAGGCTAAAAAGAACGCGATTTTTTATGTGCTAAATAAAAATGAAATGTGTAGTATTTATTTTGTATGTGACGTAAATCTACTAAATGTTTTAATTAATGTTTTATTTAAACGGCCAGAATGCGGCGTATTTGAATACGGCATTTTTTATGCGTTAATTAAAAGTAAATGTACAGTTTATAGCATTTATTTTGCATGTAACGTGAATCTACTAAACGTTTTATTAATTAACATTTTATTTAAACGGCCGGAATGAATGCGACGCATTCGAATGCTGCCACACACGATTTCAATTAACGTGCTGCAAAGGTGCCATTTCTCGCTCGACGCTCATTTTCAGCCAGAGATTACAATTCGTAAGGAAATAATTCATGCGGTAGATATTCATCGCAAAGCTGTCAAGTTAGTATTTATCTAACAATAGTTATATAAATGCATGTATTAATATTTTCTTTTTATTAAAGGTTCTCTATACATTTGTTCTCTCCATCTTTCAGAGATTACTATTCTCTTTGATAGTAATTAATGTGATTTGTTTGAGCCTCAATCTTTATAGAGTGAGTTCTTACATCATTAAATATATTATGCATTTTTAGATGACCGTTTTGATTTTGATTTTATAATGTCATGATTATAGAAGAACCGTTTGCAATATATAATATCTAAATTGAAAGGATTTCGTTTTATTAATTAATGTCTGAAATGTCTTGTGAAATATACATAAAACATAAAAATTGCTATGTATGTGTTTTGGACATATAAACCATGTCACGTGAGAGCGATAGCAAACAATGTTACATTTATTTTGTAATTATACGTTTGCAATTTTTGCATTCTTGTTTATAGCTA
>NW_020217753.1:0-23518 GCF_003070985.1 Temnothorax curvispinosus | reverse complement strand
ACTAATATTATTTCTCTTGCAAAGAGGTAGCAAAACTGTCAACTTACATCTAGGCGGAATACTTATAATGTCTTTAGAATGTTTTGCTACGGTAAAAATTTATGTTGTATATTACGTATAATATTTTGTGAATATTTATTTGTGATTTACGACATATAAGAGATATATCATTCTAGCTAACGAAGGCATCGGTATCCTATTTCACCTTTGTGTATTCCACGCAAGAGTGATGCGATTATATCCAACAACTTGTTATTTTCGTATAGAAAATAGGTTTAAAAGTAAATTTATTGTATTATGTACTACACTTACAACTCTTTTGGATAAAATTATCCAGAATATATAATGTTTCTTACTTTTGAAATCATAACGCGCGCTGTTTCTGTAACGTAAGTATACCTAGGTATATAGAGAAGTATTTGGATTTATATATTGACTGGATTATGCTTAACAATTATAAAATATTTTTCATTTTTACGTAATGTTAATTTTAATAAAAAAAACTTGAAACATTTTCACATTAAAACGAGTAAAACACAAAACTTACACGAAATAATATATACCGTATGTCTTAATAATTGTAAGTGTCCGCACTTCCATCCATTACACTGTTTGGATAGTCGACTCACAAATTTATAGTTTTCAGGTCAATAATCGACGTACATATTCAGACGCGTGTCGTTTCTCGCTAAGTGATGATCTGCATCAACCGGCATTTTAGCTTCAATCGTATTCTTCTGCTCTCGATTGGCTTATGGCCTTATGAACGATCAAAATTTGTTCAGCTTCAGTTATCGTTATTTTTTGGTATCTTGATTAGTTGTATTCCATGTACATACGTTTATTTTTTTAATCGTGGCTCTGGTAAATATCTGTAATAAGTATCCGTTCACGCTCTATATTTTTAAATATGATAAAAATAATTTAATGTTATGTTCGCTGTTAACTTCATCTTTGTCCATACAGCATCAACGCGTCGTTCGATTTATATTGATTTAAGGCTAAATTTGTTTAGCCTTAAAAAGAATTTAATCACGATAATAATGAGTATTATGAGGTATGAGTTTTATGCCTGGCGTTTTCGAAGTAACATAAAATTGATAATAAATATTGGTATAGAAGAATATTCTATGTACGCCTGAAGTTGAATATTATGATGAAGTATTAAGTTGTCATAATATATATCACTTGAAAGCGCTTGGCTGGATCAGAGTTAACATAGTTAAACTGTACGTTAAAGTTAAACTGTACTTGTTAAAATAAATATCTTTTTTAACATGTAATTATTTCGAAAATTTACAATGAGAAAAATATCAAAAAGTACGGTTGGCACTATAGGTGAACCGATTGTTGGAACAACTTCAACATACCTGTAACACGTACGTTAAAAAATGAGAACGAGATCGCTATTATAACAAAATATGGGAACATCGCGAAACGTCTTACGGCTATAATTATGTGTAAGACAATTAACGTTTATTAATATTTAATAATTTACTCGTAATAACTCGAAATCTATAGTTTATAATTGTTATAAAAGTCGCGTTAATCACTTTATTACTTAAGTTAATATATTGAGAGACGTCATGTAATTAGAAATGTTAAAAGGAGGATAGAGAGAGAGAATAAAAGTGTAAGTGTCACAATATGTAAGAATTTTTGTTTCTAATTATATTATATTAAGAGCACAAAAATAAATTTAATTGGTAACTGGATTGGTAACAGTACGATCATTAGCTCGCATTAATTAACGGTATGAATTGGTTAATGCACGAAAAAGAAATGTATAACAATATTACCTATTATACAATTAGAAGAATAAGAAGCTATGTTTTAAAAAATTTCTTTTTTTATGTCTTTAGTATTTCATGTGTGCAACATAAGTACTACTTTTGTTACTGACGATTTCACTCTATTTTCTTACTCGCAAACGAGTCTGAATTTCATCGCGTTATGCAAAAACTTTTACAAGTTCTTCATCGGTCGAGAGAGCTATATTATTGCACTTACTTAATATTATTGCATTTTTCGGAGCTGTCTTACAGGAGGTATTGATAGGAACAGAAATAATGCTTGTAACATACTCCAAACATGCCTGTGGAATGTTTAGAATCGACAGGCGAAAAAATAATTGTAAAAATAAGTATAAAAATATTTTGATTGTAAGCATAATCTTATTTGGTGGTATTTAAACTATTTTATATGGAAGGAAATGATTATGTTGCATGATAATCTATTTTTGGTAGAATAATAAGTATATTATTGTGTTGTTTGTTTTGTTAGCAATATAATTTACAGAAAAATTATTCTGAGTGAATTAAGTTTTTTAATTAGCCTTTTCTGTTTTCACCTGACGATTGAAGAAATTTATTACGACAGCATAAAGTGTAACAACAAATCGTTTTCCTTTCTGTGTCTATAGTACTATAGATACAATACATAAATATATCTAATATTCATGGTCTCACAAATTTGTTACCGCATACCATTATAAAAAATTCGTCACTCACCGATCCGATGCGCAACGGGCGGAGTACGTCGGCCACGTAGCTACGATGATACTGTAACAAAAAACAAAAGATTTAAATTAAAGAGGCGCTGAAAATGATCATTGTTTCAAAAGCCATACATAATTCTTACGCGCTATTATCGCGATTAAATCTAATTCGTCATTCAATTATAGATTTACTGATATAATTACCTATTTTCCGGAAAAAAATATTTAAAAATATGCATTTTTATAAAATTTTGAATAATTTCTCTTTCTCTAATTATTTTTATTGAATTTTTATAGCTTATCGAAATAAAACGGTACGAATAAATGGAAAAAACGATTAATTTTATGCAGATAAGAGATGATACTTACCCCAAGGTTGCTCCGCCGGTGCCCGCCGATGTCTCCTTCGGACCTCCTCCTTCTCTCAGGACGTCAAGCCTCCTCCTGCTTCTCCTCCTTCCACCGCACAAGACACTCGAGAAACTCACGGATAATAAACTATGTCGCGCGCGGATTATCAATAAAAGTCTTTCGCGCGATACTGAACGACACTTCCGTTTAAAAAGTCCATGAGAAGAATATTCCGTCAAGTATGCAATATTCTTCAAATGTGGGCTTTGAAAAAGTTCTTCGCTACATTCGAGTCCAGAATTATGGCGAGACGAACGCGCCACGATTATCGCCCGCGAATATCACGACGAAAACTAAATCGTTCGCAACTATCGTATCAAGGAGACACGGTAGTGTCTCCGTGCCAAGTATACACGCGGAGCGAGACCGACCGTGACTCTTTTACGCGACGCGACGATTTGCGAGTACTCGAGATGTTGAGATCTCGATAACGAGTGAACGGATCAAATTCTAAATAGGCTTGATCGATAGCTTGGGTCGAATTAGGGGGTGGGGGAGGGGGTATCTCCTATAATATTTTTCGCTACGTGCCCTATATACATATATATCTTCGCCGACTTCACCTCGACGTCTCCACCTCGACATCTCCTTCTCGAGCGAGTGATTCGCGGCGATACGTTTATTCCGACAAACATTCAATACACTCGCAAATTATTGAACGCATATGGCACGTACCCGGGTATCTGGCGACTATTCCCGTGGCCCGCGGAACGAGGAGCAGGAGTGCAGGAGTGCCAATCGCGGAAATTAAGCGCGTTCCGAATAACACACACAGCACGGAGCAGGGTGACGGGCGCGCGGAGCACAAACACTTCCTACCTGTGCGAAATTCATCGGGAGAACGATAGCCAAGTGATTTTCGCAGATGAAGATACTTGGAGCGTTGACGGAAACAAATGGCAAGGCCACTCACCTGCAAAAATAATCAATCGCGCGGTGACTTTGAACGTACGCTACTTTCAAAACGGTCGCGCTTAGTACAACTGTATCTGGGTCGCGCCGGCCCGGCGCGCCGCGGCGGCTCGGAGCGGTCGAACGTGATTGGCCGGATTCGGGGGCTCGACTCGCGCAAGTACTACATATACATACCGTGACGTCGCCAGTCGGTCGGTCGGTCGTTCGGGAAGCGAGAAGTTGTGCCGCGTTTATTCGCATCTTCTCCACCGATAGAAGCAAGCGGCAAGCTCGCTGTGCGTGTCGGGATTGCCGCAGAACGATCGCGAATATCATAACGCGTTAATCGAGATATGTGACAACGACCGATGACTAATTCAAGTACACGTGATGGACGCGTTCCAACATCGATGCTCCGAAATGCCGCTGCCGTATCGGACCAAGTGTAGCCGCTCCGCGTTTCTCGCAGCTTTTAACCGTCAAAATCGAATACCGCGTGCGGATGAGTGTCTTAAAATATTAAAGAACGATCGTGCGAGTGTTGTGGCACGTTAATTAAAGCGTGGAGCAGCGTTCAAGCGCCGTGTCGAACGCATATTCGATCGCGATCGTGTCGTCCGTTTCGCTTAGAGGCCCTCTAGTTTCGCCCAATCTTCGTTTGAACGGCTGAACGCGCGCGCGCTTGCGTGGCCGCCATGATTGTCTCGCGCCGCCACATCCGGCGCCGGCGTCGGTCGGCAGTCGTCGCGTCGCAGGCAGTCGGTCGGTTAGTCGGAATTTGGGACAGTGTAAAATTGCGCCGCGCTCACTCGCCTTTCTTCCGCCGTATTTCGTACGGGTTTCGAACGAGCGAGTGATTGTCGCGGGAGTGCCGAATTAAATCAGGTGTCGCGCGCTCGCGTCAAGTGTGGATTGTGATGTGCGAGGATCTTGGATCGGTGGCGAGGGTCGCGGCCGACGGAGCAGCCAGCGACGACGACGACGTGGGCAGCGAAGGGTGAGTCGATTCTTTCATGTTCGCATTTATCGTTTATTCACCTGCCACGATTAGATATCCGCGCTTTGTTTCGATCGCGCTCGGTCGAATTATCGTCGTGCCGCGCGGCGCGAAAGTGGTTAGGAGTGTTTAGGACTTGGGATAGGAACGATTTGAAGTTTACTGCGCGTACGCGCCGCGCGTGGTGCTCGCAGGGCGGCTCACTAGTCACTTTGGCCAAGTGTGCCAACTTATCGGGCGACGAACTACCGACCTAACCTCGATTTGTAAACACGAGCGCACGTTGTGCGGATCGCAACGCCTGATGCCGGCGATCCAAAAATAGTATTTAACTTTGGCTGTGACATGTTTTATCGCGACGTTAATCGTCCCACTGTTAAATGTAACGATGTAACAGTGATACATTCCCACGCAATTCAATTGGAAATTTGGGAACGCGACGTACGTAGGTTAGGTTAATCAAAGTGCGTTTAGGTTAACCGAAGATGCCTTCGACGTGGCGTTAATTTTATACGTGGCATTTTTATTCAAGTTTAACGAGTTTCGCGAGAGTATTCCGGCACGTTTGCGAAACAACCATGAGCGTCGCCTCTCGGCTCGGTTACGCGAGACCGAACTATGAGATGTTCGTACGTTCCACGTTGATTATATTTTTCACGAGCACCGTGTTGCTTTTCCTGTATTTAAATCGCATCCAACCGGATTATTTTATCGACGAGGCCTTCCACATACCTCAGACGTTGCGATATTGCGCGTGGAACTTCACGCAGGTAAATAATCACGAGAATAATTTGTATGAGTGCGTCGCACCTAATTTTCATGCGAGAAATAAGTGGCAAATTATTTTCAGTGGGATCCTAAAATCACTACTTTGCCAGGCTTATATCTTATCGCTACCGCGATATTATCGCCTTTCAATCTTTGCAATACCACGTATATAAGATGTATAAATTTACTTGGGACGTGCATAAATCTCTATCTCCTTTATAACGTTATAAAGGAAAATTGTAAGCCCAACAAAACGGACCGATGGAACACGTGGCTGATACTCGCGTCGGCATACAATCTCGCCCTTTTCCCGCCGTTGTATTTTTGGTGCTTCTTTTATTACACGGACGTTGTGTCCGTGAACGTGGTGCTCTTAATGTTATATCTGCACCAACGTGAGCACACGAAGATGACGGCCTTTGCAGGTAATTATCGCAGCTGTGTAAGTCATCCGAAAGGGAAATATGATGCAAATAAAAGTAATAAATCACACAGGTTTGCTAGGCGTGCTCGTTCGTCAGACGAATATCATTTGGCTCGGTTTCTTTACCATTGAACGCGCATTAGATATATTTGATCGCAGGATGGAGCAACCTGTCCCGCCCGGAGTGCTCAGTACTCCGTTACACTTTCGCGTAAGTAACGTTACGAAATAGATATTACGAGCTACGAAGAGAGAGAATGCTTTTTTAGCCGAGAATTAATTTAGCAAAACTTCTTGAATCATTTTTTAGTTAATTTGGAGGCAGATAATGTACGAATTACGCATAGGTCCACTGTCCCTCGTCAAGCTCGTCGCGCAGATATGCGCTAGTCTGCTTCCCCACATAACGGTATGTCTCATGTTCGTTGCTTTCGTTGCGTGGAACGGAAGCATAGTGATCGGCGATCGTACCGCCCATGTCGCAACGATCCATATCTGCCAGATACTCTACTTCTCCGCCTTCGTATCTCTGTTCTCGTGGCCGTACGTGGTGCCTCATTGGCGAACGTGTTCGCGATTCCTTCGTCGGCGCTGGATTCTCGCGAGCTGCGCCGTCGCGCTGACGGCCGCGACGGTGCGCTTCAACACGCTCGTTCATCCGTACGTCTTGGCTGATAATCGGCATTACTGGTTCTACGTGTGGAACCGATTCATGGGCCGACACGCGGCGTTCAGGTATTTACTGATACCAATTTACGTCGCGAGCCTGTTCGCCATGTCGCGGAACGTCGCTCATCTGAGATTTCTCACGAAAATTAATTATGCTATTTGCGTGTGCATGGTGCTGATACCTCAGTTACTGGTGGAACCGCGTTACTTCATTCTGCCGTACATATTTTACCGTTTAAACGTGAAAAGGCCAGAAAGGTGGCAGATCTGTTGCGAATCGCTCACGACCTTTGCGATCAATTGCTTGCAGTTTTATATTTTCGCCAGCAAGGTGTTCTACTGGCAGGATCAGCCCTATGCCCAGCGAATTTCTTGGTGACATTCGCCACGAGTGCAAATATACGAAATAATAAAAGAACTCTATTTCGACGTAAAGTATTCGACGCTTTCCTCCGCGTTTCTTTCTCTATGCGCGGTAATCGTCAATTTAGAAAGATTAAAAGACTTAAAGGGAAGGATTATTAAGAGAGATAATTACTTCGAACAATAGTTTATTGTTCATAACTGAAACTTGTGGCAAAACTGCTAAGATGTTTTTGTACAGCAACAGCTTGTCAATTTGTAATTTCACGGCACGTATATTATCGTCAGCGCACAATATATTATATTAAACGTGTTCGATCGACGACCGAGAACTTTTTATACTTCCTAATTTTTATTACGCTCCGTCGTATCGTTATCTTGTCGTTACATTAACGTCTCCTTATCGAATATAAATGTTGCGCGTAACGGTATAGTAAAAGGTACCGAGATGCAATTTGCGAACCTTCTTCGCTTATTCTAAAGTTCTTTTCTTATTTATATAGCAAAGAGCTTGAGAAAAGGCCTGATACCAAAATAAAAGTAAAAATAAATCAATAAAACGTAAATTCCGTTAAAATAAAAAAAAACATAGTATTATACGCAATTTTGATCCTGTACTCCAAATTTGCAAATATACTAAATTGAAAAAACGAATTAAATACTTCGTATTATAACGGTAGAAAATAGCGAGGGAAATATATGTGTACTGTAATTCTCAATCTATGAAAAAGTGCTCCCATCCTCTCCAATTCTTTCAGACCTGGGTGTGATATGAATATACATATAACAAAAGATTGATTATTTCGTTTAGAAACAAAGACTTGTATGTACAACTTCCGGCTCTCGCATATACACTCAGCCTCTGGATTGCCGGAAATTTGAGCATTACCCGCGATGGAGGCGTCTTTATCCGCCTGTATCACGTAGAACCGATATACTTACTATAAAACAATATAATTATATATCACAAACGATCTCGAATCAACGCGCTAAGTACACTCTCTAGGATTTCTCAAAATTATAACTAAAACGTCTTACTTTTTCCCTACGTATTTTGATAAAACAAAGATAATCATTCACCTATCTATTTCTCTCCCTCTCTTTCTCTCTTTCTCGCTTCTCTCTTTCTCTCTTTCTCGCTTTTTTTTTCTCTCTCTCTCTCTCTCTTTCTACAATCTAACTGCGTGAGAATCACACATATTGCTTGTCGTAAGTTTATTGCGGACCGTATCCGTATAAATCAATCTGAAACGTAAATAGCGTATTTTCTGTACACAAACCTCCGCATATTCCGGCAGGATATGTGAGTGGGAAAAATCTAATGCCATCCCGCTTTCGACATTTGATTAATTTCTAAATAGTGCGATTATCCTATGGATATATTATTTATACATGCTATAGTTTCTCGACTTTTTGGTGTCATAATGACAATATATATATATCTTATAGGACATGTGATAAATTATTATCATCCACACGCTGGAATTACGTCTATCGCTATAAAGCATCACACACTAGATAAAAGTAGATGAAGTATAGAGCACTTTCGGAAATTGAAGTGCCGTAAGAAATTATTGGGAACCCTTAGGAAAATATTTAAAATTAGCACCCTGGTCTAACTAATGACACGAAATTTTCCGATATCGATTTTAAAGACGTACGGTCGAGAATACTAGATATTATATATATATACATGTAACGCTACAAGGATATGAAATTTGACAAGAAAGAAACTTTTCTTGTTGGTTTTCCGCAGTCTTCCGAGCGTTCGTACAGCAGAACTCCTAATGCCCGAACTAATTAAGCTGACGGATAATTAGTATTATGATCCACGATTAATTGCTTTTTTATATAACTAATTTTTATATAACTTTTATGTAACTAATTTTATATAACTAATTTTTTTAAATATATAAGTTGTCTAATGACTGAACAACGTTGGAGAAAACAACCGTTCTTTTCCATTTAAATAAATTGTAATAATATACGGGAAATATTTGTATAAGTAAAGTTATATAGGAAATTAGATAAAGTTGTATATTTGATCTAATGTTGGTCGAATTTTTATAGCGATATGTTATATTAATGGAAACATTCGGAATTGTCGAGGTTCCACTGTACAATCGTGATTCGATACTTCGACGACCATTCTGACGATGTCGTCGGCAGACAATCGAAACGGCAATCGATTCTTTAGATTTCGCATTCAGTGCACACCTCTCTTATTTCCTAGCTCTTTTTTTTTAATACTACCTAACTCACGCGAAATGTATTGTGCAAGAGGAATCAAACGTAGCTTTAAATATTATATGCCTTTCTAGGAAGTACATATTTTCTACGCACACGCACGCAAGTACATTGGTAACGGAAACGCTCGTTTATTTGATTATAATTCGCTGTTTTGTTTATGATCACGGCATTACAATGAAATAAATGGATTATATTATTAACGGAAATAAAAGAGCAGCGACGAGCGCAACTCGAGAATTAAAATTATCTCTATTCAGTCAAATACAGGACATTGTTCGATATTCAGTCGTAAAATCAATTTTTCAGATTCTCTTCAAAATCGGAAAAATTTATTCGGACTAAATTATGATAACTACGCGCATGCTGCACGTTCGGCATTTTATAAATGCTGATTTATGCCGATTTATGCTGAAAGCTAAATAAGTGTAAGTCAAAGATATCTCGTGCACTTCAACTTGATATTTTTTGATCGATAATATCTATCGAAGAAATTTTCATATTTTAACTAGAAATACTCGCGTAAATGATAACTTCTTTAACGTAATTGTTGACAAAGCTTAAGATTAAACTTCGATTTTCGTGCTTTGACTTTTAAACATTTATTTTCTTTCGAAGTTACGAGGAATTGTTATTAAGGGATACTTGCTCTAACTTTTTATCTCGTAATCGTCTATGCTTGCTAATCGCACGAAGAGGCGGGACAAAATTTGTTAAACGACGACGTTAAACATTATACTTGGTAATTAGATTAACGAGCAACGAGCAGGTTCCCCTAAAATCGCCTAGAGACATTTTCATCGTTCGATCGAATAATCTTTGACCTCGTGTCGTACTAGAGCAAGTTTAGGAATGGACTTCGCTATTTAGTAGAATGGAACAGAATAAAGAATCTATTTATAGAACTCGGGATATATCCCTCAGGTAGAATAAAGAAAGTTTAAGAGTTTAACGTTACAGCGAGTGACTCGTTTGCTTTCTTTGGTCGTTGATCTGCAGGGTGCGCGATTTCGCTATTTATACGCGTTAAAGATACTTCGAAACCGCATGATTTTCGGCTAATAAACTCCACTATCCCGCTGTATTTATCGATTAACATTATTAATAAGGGATTTCACCTTTCTCTTCGCGTTCACATCGCTTCATGCGGCACGCACGAAAGCGGAAATGCTAAAAAGTAAGGATAATAGACGGTTTCGAACTCTAAGCGTGAATTTCTATGCACCTTATCGAGTCGCTGTGGTCATAGCGTTGCCCCGGGAATCCTACTTAACTTTTTTCCTTCACCGCGATATCCTTCCTCGGGGCAAGGACTGTCTTTGGGGCGAGCTACATTGTTGCGGATGTGTAAAAGGTGATAAAAAAACGAATCGTTTTACCGGCTATGCTTAAAGGTAATAACGGTTTTTCCCCTCTCTCGCCGTGAGAGAGAGAGGATAGATATACTTTTAGGCACTGAATCGCACAGTCTTCCGCACCTAGGAACTCCCCTGGAGTGACACCGATGAACTAGTGCGAAGGAGGGGCGGGATTACACACAAGATTCAGGTTCGAGTTCGCGCATCTTCGTTGTCCCGACTGACATCATACTATCTGCTGCTTAAGCTTCACCAGGTTCGTCGCGCCGTAAAGTTTCATGTCCAGCGGCGCGCTCGGCTCGTTTTTCTTCGTCTGCGTGTGCCAGGCGAGCACCTTGGTGCAATTGTCCGCCAGCAATTGAGCGTCCCGCGGCTCGAACGGAGCCAGGCTCTTCAGGAAGCCGTCCTCCTCGTATCCCGCGCGAAATGGCATGGTAGCGTTCGGCCGCTGGTGCAGGAATTTGACGCTTACGGCGAACCCGGCCATGTCCACCGGGAACTTCCGACCGGCTACCCAGCCATCGTAGAACCCGGCGAACTTGCCGTTTTTCAGGATCGGCGAACTCAGCCCGAACTTGGTGCACAGCCCCACTGGGAACATCGACACCGTCTTCGTCTTGCGAATCTAAAAGGCATGTTAAAAGATGAATCCTTTAGAAAAAGATTTTCAGGTCTTTAGCAAAATTAAAACACGCTTTCGTAACTGGTCATACCTCGTCGAAAAGTTCAATATCGTAAGTATTGTCGTCGTCGGCGAAGTAGAACACACCTCTCGTGGCGTTCGCCCTGATCCACTGTAAACCGCGATTTCTGTTCGATACCCCTCGCGGCTTGGCGCCCTTCTTGAGTTTGTATTTCTCCGGCATTGGAGCTGCGCAAATGTAATACAAATCATTCATATCGTACAGATAGGTATCTGTGATTTTGCGATACAGATTCGTATCTCGGACATTGATTTACCGATTAAATGATCGAACTTCAAGCTCGTTCTTTCCAATAATTCGGTCACTTGTTTGGTGGCGACGGTAGCGTCTTCGATGACGAGCCAGTGTATATTTCTCACCAACATCAACGTATGGGCCATCCTCGTGAGTTCGGGAATCTGCTCGGGTCTTCGATATGTGGGCGTGATGATGTACAGGGGTTCTTCGGACTCCGCGGAATTCGATGAAGGGGACGACGGGCGAGACGGCGGTAACGTCGTCGCCGGGGGTTGCGATTGCGGCGGAGGCTTGAAATTATTTCTAGAGGCCGCCGAAGCGTTTTTGCTTAATTGATTGATAAGTTCCCGCACAAGCATTGAGCTTATTTCTGGACTCAGGCCGTTCGTGATTTGTACTCGGTACACGGCGTATCGAATCTGTAAAGAGAAACGATATAATTTGTCTGACGAAGTATAGATCGTAGTAACAATTGACATATAATAATAAATACTTTATCAGATAAGACGAGTTTCGTTTTTACGAAACCCTGATTGCACAATAAATATTAATCGTTATTTTTTTACCATTTCCTCGGCGAGCCTTGGGGTTTTGCCATCGCTCTCCTCACCGATCGGCAAATCCCCGGCGTCGTCTGCGGAAGTATCGGCATTGAAGGCCGTTACTTGATCGAAAGTAACGCCGGTGGACAGGTGATACTGATAAAAGACTACGCAGATCCCTATCAAGGCGATCACTCCCATTTTCATGGACGGCTTCATTATACCGATGCCTGAATTCAGAAAAAGAAACGTTCAAAAGTAACAGCGAGGATAAGAATAATATATTAATGCCAATAAAACGATTTTGACACAGTGACACGATAAAAAGTGAGTAAGGGGGAAAATGGATGATTTGATTAAATTTTTGAAAACGCGCATTAAGCTGTAACGTTTTTAATCTCGCTCGGGGGGAATGGGAGTGGAAGATGAATCGGGCTGTAGATTAAAAATTTACCACACCTCCAACTTACTCCACCAACTTTCCTGCTCTTGGCGGGAAGCAGTTACTCTCGCGTCCTATTCTCGTATCTCCTCCGGACTGTGAGTTTCCAATTTTAATCTGATTCACGGTTCAATCCCATTCCCGGGGAGGGGTGGGCACCCCATTCGCCGGGCATTAGCGTATATAAATGTATATCATGCGAATTTTATACGCGTATAAAATGTAAAATGTAAATTTAACAGCGAACGAAACGAAATACGAAGATTAACCGTGGAGAGAGGTCGGTGAATTAAAACCCGACGTTGCATTGAAACCCATTTCCCGCCGTTCGTATTAAAGCTCGACGCGCAAGATGATCCCGTTTCCGCGATGATCTCGAGCGGAAAACGTCGAGTTGCCATAATAGCCCGCCCGCCGGGCGCAGAAGGTTGAAACAAAGATGTGTTCACTCACCCGAATGCTACATGTGTCGGCTGTTCCGTCGTTTCCTCTGCCTCTCCTGAATCGCGAGCTGCTTCTTGCCCTGTCATAAAAGTAATTAGCTGTCGTAATGCCCGTGGTATCTTGCCGCAAGGTTTTTACATCTAGAGCAGGATGATATATACAGCCGCTATAAATTTATTACACTTTTTTGTGCTATTGCGAGAACTCGCCGGATGAAAATTCTCGGCGTGCGTGAATGAGCCTTACGATCATCGTGCCGATAATTACGACTAATCGCGACTGTTTACGCGAACTTAATTACAATTCCCTGACGCGCTCGCTAAGTCCGCTTTGCAAACGTGAGCAACGGCCGGGCCGATTCTGGCGCGATCGAAGGGACAGTCCTCTCGAGGTTTAATTATTTTCGTGGGTCATGTGGCATTTCCCGAAGGCCCGGATTCGCTCGGAGGAGGCGAGGAAGGATGAAGAAGAGGAGGAAGAGGAGGATGAGAGCGCAGGCGTAGCGACTAAGCCGATAGCGCGGTCGCCGGAAGAACATCCGTCAGGATCCCGCGGACTTTGGCGATAAAGCGTGCGACGTTTAAAGCGAAGGACCGTCGCCGTCGCTAACGAGCGACGATAACGTTCGAGATTTATCTAACGAACGAGAGACGCGAGATATGCGCGCGTGTTTGCGGGTCTCCCGTAGGATGCTGCGCGTGAAACCAGAAATCCTCTGTGGGTAGCGTCATAATTTCAACCTGTCTTTCTAATAAAACTCCTTCCTCCTTCTTCGGCGACTGATCTCGTGAGAAAGAGAGAGAGAGAGACGTGCATCAATTTTATTGCTCTCGCGCTATTTCTTCTCCCCGATACCAAGCGGCCCGCGTTAGCCGCGTCTATCATTAATAACCGTCGTCTTCCATCCGACGTATCGCCCCCTCGCAATTTTATAGCCTCTTTAGCGCGCGAAGATAATAGACGTAGTTCAACAGTATTCACTATGATGTACAATAACGCGTTAGGAGCTAGGAGCAACTCATTTAATCCTTATCTCTGTTATTCTTCACAGGATCCTTTCTAACGCGTTGCAGCGTTGAGAAGAAATTTTATCTATCTCCTTATCGCCGTTTTTTTCCGTTATATTCGTCACTTCGTTAAACGAAGAATACGACTTTGAAAGTCGATAATGGCGTCTTTTGAACGTTACACGACGTAGCCTGAAAATGCTCTCTTCTCTAATTTACTTTCAACGTGTCGCTATCGCAACGTTCTTACGTAAACCCGCGTCATGTGCAGGACGGCCGTTCTAAATTACGTGACACCGAGAATTTAACGCCGTCTCTTCTATATCGCGCATCACAAACGCACTCCTTTTCGCCTCACCTGGCGACGTCAGCAGCAAAAAAACGTAAAGCCGACACCGATAAGATGTACCGTCTTTATCTTGCGCGTCGAATTGCGCAGCACAAAGCGGCATTTCGTAGCAAACAACAATCGCGGAAAATACCGGAAATTCACCGTTTAAAAACATACGCCGATCTATATATATAAAGATATTACCGATCAATCTCAATTATCAATGTGATACAAATCCGATCTTGACATTTCTAGTCTAGAATAGGTGAAGCGCGATGACTATGTCCATCTTGGTAAAAGAAAGAATACGTGTGAAATTCTCTCTTCATTATATTAGTGCTAACATGTTTAAAAATCTGTTTACATTTCTGAACGTCCCTTCTTTCTCTTTCTCTCTTACTTGAAACGCTCTCGAACTTATCTGTCAATTTTCTGATAAGATTTCTGATTTTCTGAAAATCTCGAGGTGACGGATGCGAAACGTTTTTCCGTCGCCGCGATAGTATCTTGTTAAAAGGAATGCAGGTTACGAAAGTAAGTGACTGCCTTTCGTAACTGGCAAAACCCGAATCGGTAAATCGAATTGGTAAATGCTCGACGCGCGGCCCAAATGGAAAAAGCAAATCGTTAAATTTGCTTTGGTAAATTTCGGTTTAACTAAATGGCGGAAGAAGCGGTGATCGATCGTCGTAATTAAGCGCCGCGGCAAATGCGTCTAATTCAGCGTAACGCGGCTTCCTCGATAAATTGTGAGGCGCCAATAAGGTTTCTTAAATGCACTTATACTTCAGAAACACAAACGTTCGATCGGTGCGAATTATGGACGGTTCAATGTAAGTACATGGAATTTGTAATATCGTTGAAGCACGGTTAATATAACAGGATTTTATAACCGCGTCCGATTATTTGAATTTCAAGTCACCTGCCTGAGACTGTTTGGCTGCCGCGATTCGCTTTACAATGTGCATTGAAATGTGTGTGAAGTTTTTCCGAGAAGACCTTCTATTGTAAGGTGCAAACAAGGTCTTAAAAGTTTACAAACACAGTACTGTGTAAAAGACAGAAGTTTATCGATTGTGAAACCTATGTAGCTGTAGAAAAGGTTTCGTCATATATTTATCCTGTCCCCTTTTTAATATTTTCTGAATTAAAATCCCATTACGTTATTGCAAAATCGATGTATATTGTTTTCTAGCGAGGAAAGTAGCGCACAGAAAATTGGAAAATTAATCTCAGTAAAAATAAATTGTCGCTCATAATTATTCTTCGCGAGATGCGATCTTTCGCTGAAACGATTATCATGCAGATTTATGAGGAAAATATTTAATTATGCATCTGCGTCGGAAATAGAACACAAATGGTATCTATATTTTATTTAGCTTTAACGATCTCTTTTCGAACATCCAACATATATGTATATGCGCAACGATCGTCACGCGAAAAACTTGACGATCGATCGGTCTCGCGCATGCAGAATTATTTTCGATCGGTTATTGATCTTGTCGATTAATAATTACAATGGCTGTCGTGTTTCGCCAGAAATTTCGCGTTGTTACGCGAGCTTTTGAAATCAGGGCCTAAATCACGACTGTGATAGACGCCATCGCGCCGCGGGGATTCGCATAAATTACTAATTAGAATGCGGGAAACGAATGGCCCAGCTCGAGGGGATTCTTCTTGCTTCGCTTCCGTGCTCCGCTTGCATGAGAATTTCATGGCTGATCAGCTCGCCCTAACTAATCCAGTGCCGCCAGATAATCTAGATAGGATCGTTAGTCTCTAATCTAAATCAGTTTGCAAATCGGCGCGGCATCAACGAGGCAATTTACCGTCTGATTTAATCAGAGACACGTTCACGTTATTGAACCGTGTATACGTATACGTGTGTAAAAAACGAACGTGGCGTGTACTCTAGACTCCGGACTCGCGTGTGTAAAAAGTCGTGACGTTTATAGGGCAAGGGATTTACGTTTCGAATCAGTTCGGTAATCCTAGGTTTCGTGCAAAGGTTTGTCCTGTTATTAAGATTGCAGAGAATCGGCTGCCTCTCGCGCGCCATTAATGAGAAACGAGCCTAATCCCTCGTTCGAATCCAAGTCACGATTATTATGCGGCGTTTTTTTTTTCTCCGCGCCGTTCAAGGTGCACGCGGCCGCGGCGGCGTGCAACGAGATTGCGTTCGCGTACTTATCCCAGTAGAAACGCCGCGATATCGCCAGACCGCGCCAACTCGGTCGAAACTTTTATATCGCGCACTTCCCACGGCATGCGGCACTCCGTTAAACACACGTCGCTCCAAACCTCCGATTAATTAAATCTCCCCTGCTTTAGAATCGAGGAACCGAACTAACCGAAATTTTAACGGCTTCGACAGGAACGCGAACATTCATTATCAAGTTAATGCCTCGCAGCCAACCTCGTTTGCATTAACCCAGAAAAATCACATTATCTATCCTCTCCTTTCCAAGTCTCACGTGCATGTGTATTTTAGCGTGCGCACGCGTGCGCTTATCGCGGTGTCCGCAATTTTATTTGCAGTTTTTATTTACGTCTCACGAATCTCCTCGAACTGTGCGCCGAACTGTCGGCGCAACCTCGCCGTATTCCCTTACCTGTGAAAATATACGTTTTGCATGTGCAAATCGCGGGATCGGTTTTCCACAAGTGATAAACACGCCGCGCCGGTTTGACATCGAAGCCGCGCGTGCGCTTTGCGCGGTCTTTAGAGCTAATAAAACACGCGTTACGTTCGCCGTTATCGAGCATTCCTTAAAACTCTTGGTATATATTTAAGATATGATATTTAAAACATCCGTTATACGCGTAATTGCCTCCGAAGCAGGAGTTAGCATTAGAATACCGATTCCGATTTCAGCGCGTAAACGCGTCGCGATAGTCGTTATATTTGTTCAATCGTTTATCGGTTTATACTAACCGCCTCGACTCGACGGAAACCGGAGCACGATAAATGCGCCGATTAATCGCAGCTTCCTTAACCAGAACCACTTATCACTCGTAGGCTTCCGCGTAGAGCCAGACAAATTAACGCACTCATCATCGTGGCGCGAATCAATTTTTCACCGAGCCTGGCCGGCGCGTTCTAATCGCTCGGCGGCCGAAAGAGGAGCGCTCCGTTTCCGGAGCCGGGTCTCTCTTCGGGGCATTAATCAGGCCGCTCCGCTTTGCTGGCACTTGACCCAGTTGACCCGATCCGGGAGATCTCGCGGAATCGGACGGAACGTTCGAAACGCGCATCTCGGTCGAGAAACGTGTGTCTTACTGGTAGCACCGTCCCATCGGAGTCACGCGACGGCACCGACAATGACGACGAGAACGAGGCCGACGAAGACGAGGCCGAGGACGGCGAAACGGCGACGCAATCACGGCTGACTCGACACTGAAACGTTTCCTCCGGTTTCGTTTCCTCCTACTCGCGTGGCCACTTCTATAACGTCGTTCGTAACATGCCCCACCACGCCGATCGAAGGACCGATCATCGTACGAGGGGGAGAGAGAGAGAGACGCGTGTCCCACGTGTGCGTGCTGCGCACGATCCACGGATCAGATCACGTGGCAGAATCTATTAGCAGATTGCGGTAATTTGGCGCTCAGTACAGCAGCGCAGTAACGCGTTTTCAGGCCGGCGAACGTTTAACCCGCCGACGCCGCGACGTGCCGACGTCGATTTTCACCTCGTTCGCAAGAGGCGTGCGCGATATAATCGAGCTAAGTGAACGCCGTTTCTAATCAGATTTGGAAATGAGAGAAAGGAAAGAGAGAGAGAGAGAGAGAGACGCGAGAATACGTTGCACAGATTTTTCCATCGTGCACGATATTTATACCCACTTCCACTTGTCATGCAGAACCTCGTAAAAATATAGATGACATACGTTATTCCTCGCCCATATATTTCCGAACGTGATGTTTTACAATAGAATCCAGATCGAAGCCGCGGACAACTTTAGAGAACTTTACGAATAATACATTCGACCCGCTCGCATATCAGAGTTTCCGATCTTTCTGATATGTACGATTAGCCCCTTAAAAATACGGCCGCCTACGTATGAGGGCTTAATATTGGAAGTATGTCAAACAACGACGGTATACATATGAATTATTTTATTCGGCAATTTTATTCTAGGAATTATTTCTATCGATGTTTTCTGTAAAAGTTGGATCGAAGGATATAGCTGTACCATTACCCGATGCCTCTCGGGTACATCTATAAAAATAGAATTTAAAAGTATTTCAGGATTCCCCAGCGGTGTTACTGTCGAGCTTTTTATCGGTTCTGTCAAACGTATATGTATCGCTCACGTTTCTGTCCCGTCGCGTCGCCGGCAAATAAAACAAAATAGGAGAACAGCCCCCCGCGTCTTCATTTTATAAAGCAAGCTTTACTTCTCCCCAATGTAAAGCTCCGCCCGACATTCTCTTTGCACGAAAGACATGAAATATTACGTGCGAGGAATTGTCGCGACGCGACGCGATGCGACGTATACGTCGGCGTAAAGCCCCTCGTATATATCGAATTGCCAAGTTCGTGCGAATCGTGCGTGCCGCATTTCTCACGTTCTCGCGACGCGTTAAAAACGCGTTGTCAGCGATCTCGTTAAGCGCGGAATATCGCGCGGCACGAATAGCCCCGGCGGGAGCAATTTTCGTCGCGGCGATTAGATGCAACGCGGTTAATCTACCGGAATCGTGCGAGGCGCGCGGAAAAATTCATGAGTTCCTCTCGTATTATTAATCTTCCAATTAGCCTCTATAAATGCGCGACGTGTCGCGGCAAATATATTCCACCCGTTTTGCGTTACGACGCCGACGTTATCGGATAACATTGTAACTTGCATTCGCCGTGCCTCGGAAGCTTACGCTAACGGCGAAAATGATACGATACCGTGCACGGCGGCACGTGCTCGCGATTGCCAACACGCGAGAGAGAGAGAGAGAGAGAGAGAGAGAGAGAGAGAGAGAAGCGCACACAACGTGTACCTAGTAGTATAATGATCAATAACATGGTAGAAATGAGGCAGTGGTCGGTGATGAAGGACGCCGACGAGAGACCGTTCCTGAATAGATAAGGCGCCGAGTTATCGTTCGACGGGCAATCGAATTCGTTCTTACCCCGTGTGACCCGAATAAATAATTAACCGGGACGCAAAATCACCTCCGTCACCGATTGATCGCGATCGATTGATTAAATATTAACAGCCTCCGCCGCAAAGGGTAACCCAAGACACACGGCGGGGTTTAATTCTATTAAAATTTCCGGTATTACTCGAACTCAAGTGGATGGCAAATACCTGATAGCGTATCAAACATACACATCATGCTACTATGTAGGTGGCTTTACATAGCGATCGAGTGCTAACAAAGGATGCACTCAACCGTATTTAAGTATTAGACTGTGTCTTCATTCACTTCATATGTATACTCATTAGATAATCGGCCGAAAGAAAGTTTTGATGCCAGTTGGCGGAGTATATCGTCGACGTTTCTGCAGTACGTACTTAGTTATATCCCGAAGGCTATATGTAGAACGAGAGTTCGGATCCGAATAAAAATCACACGAAAGCAACACAACATTTCACTACCTAGACCGGTTCTTTTTTTCCTCGGGTAATCCGCCACTATGTAAACAACGCTCGCGCCGCAGACGATGCGAGGCAGGATATAGCGCGGAAGTTTGATCGATTCAAGCCGGACGAATTTCGGGGAGGATATTTGTGCAAACTACCCTCTCGGTTCCGCATTCGCTTTCCGAGCACGTTGCCGGCCTAGACGGGATATTCTCGGGGGCGCAATCTCGCGAGGTCGCGCAATTTCTAACGCAACTTTCGGTATCAGAGGAGGCCCCGGCAACTAATAAGAAGTTCCCGCTGACCGGTGTGCACCGGTGTGTAGCCTTCTATGGCGCCCTTTGATTTGGAGGGCACATGGCCACCCTGCTGCTGGTCGATAACCACCGCTCGACAGACACCATGCGATTCTCCCTCTCCCTCTCTCTCTCTCTCTCTTTCGGTTTTGATACCCGTTTACCTTCCCTCGATACCTCTTACCTCTTACCTATAGCCACTCATGGGCGTCGGCAGAGTTTTTCGCGCGAGCGAAAACAAGATAACGATGAAATCTCTAAAGCCAATTCGAAGAAAATCATACATCTATATATACGGTCAATGCCGTCTTGCTCCAGGATCCCCTTAACCGGAACAAATAATAAAATACATTAGTCATGTTTGATGAAAGATAAAGAGAATACGCAGAAGAGCAACAACGAAACACTTTAATCTTCGTTCAAAAAACTTTTCTAACTTTATTTTATTAAGATTTGACGAAAAAACGACAAGCTTCTTGTCTAAATCTAGTATAAAAAAAAAACCAATCATACACGTGTATAATCATACACGTAACTCGAGCAATTCAATTATGAATCGTACAAAGTAAAGATGATTAGGGGTAGTAATAATTAAGTAAAACGTGAGATACCGTGGATGGTGAGACGGCAATTCAGTTGGAAGAGCGAACGAGGGTATAATGGGAGGAGCGGATGTCGGCGCGTTAGGTTACTTGAATGGGAGAAACTTCGGCATGCTTGAATAGGAGGAACTTCGTTTAAACACGTTTATGCACGTTATCGATTAGAGCGCTCGTGGTCTGCCTAACAAAATAGCGCCTTTTAATGAAACTTTTCTCCATTCCTCGCGTCTTGAACAACCGGAGAAGATTGTAAGGTGCATCCCCTATGGATTCCGCTCACGGCGCCCATGTGTCTCCCTTTCCCTACCCGTCCTCTTTCTCTTCTCCAGTCCTCTTTCACTCTCTTTCACTGCCATGTTCCATCCATTTCCGTCCGTCCCACCTTCGTCGTCATATTGATCGTGACTTATAATACTAACGTATGATGTGTAATGTTGTAAATCGGGTTATCTCGCCTGCCATCTTTCGACAGAGGCCTTCCGTGACCGATCTAACGGAAGCGACGCGACATGAGGATTACGATGGGATTATTGATAAGGGACAGTTGGCATAGTGCTCGGAAACGTGTACTCGATAAGCCGACTGACGATCGATCAAGGTCGCGTCTATCTAGCAGAACGTCTAATCAAATGTCACCACTGCATTTTTGTCATTTTGTCAACATTATTATCTCTTCTGTGAAAGAAGAGAAAAAAATACCGATAAATGTATCAGATTGCGTCGAGCGATGTTTGTCGAGGTATTTTTCTTCGCAAAGTGAAGATCCGTAGATTGATAATAATAGAATATGTGGTTATTTACTCGTACATATTAGATCAAGAACGACTGTATCGCGCGTATTTTTGTAATTCAGTTCGTTCGATCGAATCTAATTATCCTTCAATACCCATCGCGCGCGCCGGAATACGCGAGCTCCTTCTTACGTAATGTCTTGTAATTTCCTCGGGGAATTCTTCCTCTCGACCTGCACGACCTACTCCACTGCTTGTGTCGCAAACGAGAAACGATCAATCTCTACTTTTCGCTAATTACGACTCCTGGAAAGAGATCTTCCCCGGGCTCTCGCCTGACTCTCCCCTATCCGTCCCCCATAAATCTTTGGTTCGAGTGAACCAAATCGCCACGTTTGACGGCGATTTATTCGCCGACCCTCGTATTCTCCCCCTCCCCTTAGGCCAATCCTGGCCAATGTCCTTACCGGCGTTCTCCAGGACTTCTCGATAAGTTAAGCCGGCTAAATACATTTCCACTTCCTTTATTGACCTTCCGGTATCAACCCACCCCCGCGGTAGCAACCCCACTCTCTCAGTAATCGGCACCGCGTAAAGGTAGCGCTACGGTCGCGGTCGAAGACCATTCACCACCGCAAATGGATTTGGATGGATATTAAGGATAACCGGAACGCATTGATACCGAACGCGATCGTTAAACGTACACCGGTTACCAGCCCCGTTGGTTCTTGTGCTCGGACCCCCCGATTTCTCCCCCGGATTCGAGCGACGCAGATACCTAGCCGGGACAGTTCGCTGCTGGGAACTGCGGTTGAGGTTAAGCCATCGGGTCATTAATCCAAATTAATCCCGGCGATCTGTCAGAGTAATCAACCTTGGAACGCAAGATGTTGGCGCGCTTCAATCTACCCCTAACGACGTTGGACTCTCTTACGAAAATCTCTCTAGCTCGCGCAAGAAGATTCGAGTCTCTACCTAAATTGAACGTCGAAATACTGCTAAATACGATCGTACAAGTAACATCGAATGCAGTTTTACATTATTAAAACTCAAAGTTTAACGTACTCGGGCCTAAGTACGATTCGCGATCCACGAGAGAACATTGAGTGCAACATGCACATTCACATTCGACGAGACGTGAATGCGGTGCCCTATCTCCGCGAAACCGCACGGTCTCTCCGCGCGTGTTAATCACGAGCAGATGTTTCTCAGCTTAATCCACATTTCGCGTAAATCCGATCGCGGGCCAGATGGCACGCACCCCCGTCCCCCATACCATCGTGCGCGAGGAGTAAAATCGCGAGATCCCGCGTCCGATCGTTAGGGCTCGCGCAAATTGCGAAATCGCGTTTTCCGGCGTGGGGATAAAAATAATGCGTCAGGAGGCAGAAGAACGATACATTCAGTTGGCTTGGCGAGGGGTGCTCGTCCCAACCAGCTCACCTCGCAACGGCGAGAAATTCTCATGCCGCGTCAGGAACCTTCGGCTTTTCGTGGAACGGAAATTCATGCGATTTCCCACGCCGTCGTGGACGGTTACTCATTGCGGTACTCACCATAGTAACGAGGGTGTCCGCTCACCGTCCACCTTTCGCTGTCGGGACAGCCGTCGATCGACAATCGCGACAGCCACCACACTGCACTACTGCAGAGGAAGGCGCGCTGCTAAGGGACGGCTACTGCTGCTGCTACTGTCGCGGCGGCTGCTGCTGCTGCTGCTGCTGCTGCCGCTGCTGCTGCTGCTGCTGTTGCTGGTGCGTCCGGAAAAAGCGGGAGGGGGCAAATCCACCGTCGTTCCATGCTGCGGCACGCGAATTCGCGCATGTACCCTGGGTGGCAAAGGCGCCGCGCCGCACAGCCGGCCAGATATATATGTAATCGTGTACACACACGCACGCGCGCACACCATACACATACACACACGTGCGCGCGCGCGCGCTCTGACATTTCGGCCGGCCCGTTCACCACTGGC
>NW_020217752.1:1684-2259 GCF_003070985.1 Temnothorax curvispinosus | reverse complement strand
ACTTTGGATGGCTGTAGCTCAAAATCTCGAATTTTTTGAGCTTCATGCCCATTGACACTTTTAATCTACATGTTAAGAACTATCTTTTTGCAAAGTTTCGAAACATTTGACCGAAAGCCACTTTCCATAAGAATTCCGCGGGGTCCTTTACTCCTGTAAAAGGATTTTGCGATCTATAAAGCCGTTTCAAAGAACTTTGACAGATAGGGGCCCGATTCTCTATCTACAAACGTATGCTCTAACAATGTAAACTCTGCTCTAACAGAAAAGCTGCAAGCTTATTGGCTAAAAACTGTGCGATAGCCAATCAATTTGCAGCCTTTCTGTTAGAACAGTGTTTGGGCATACGTTTCTCGTTAGAGAATCGGGCCCATGTGGTACAGATATCTCGTTACGCATTTTTACATTTTTTTTCAATTATTACTAATTATTTTACAATCCCACCCTTCATTAGTACCTAAACTTTACTCCTGTAAAAGGATTTTGTGATCTATGAAGCCGTTTCAAAGAACGAGCTTTGACAGATATGTCGTACAGATGCCTCGTTAGACAAGGACAGATATCTCTCGTATTAT
>NW_020217752.1:0-1584 GCF_003070985.1 Temnothorax curvispinosus | reverse complement strand
TCTCTCTCTCTCTCTCCCTCCCTCTCCCTCTTTCCCTCTCTCATTGCTGTCTCTCTCGCTCTCTCTTAGTACACTGGGTAGCGTACACTTAGTATGGTAAAATTGGAAGAATATGCGCAATTCTTCTCTAACGAAGATTATATTCAGAGCAAAGAATCATTAGACAAGCGATATATTACAGCTAAGACAATAACAGGAACGCAGAAATATCATTGTGTAATTCCAGACGGAGAAGGCACTTTGAGATTTAAACAATTTTCATCAACTGTTGAATCTCGAATTTTTAAAATATTTAAACGTGTAAGAAAATAAACGCTACTTTTAATAAAAAAAATTTATCAAGCATAATAAACGCTTTAATTCAACTGTATTTTTTCCTGAAATCAATTTGTAAACTATTTAGTAATCACTATGTCTCAGATAATTATTAATAGTAGTTCCTGTGTAAATTATTTTTTCTTTTCAAATATTTTTCAGCACGAATAAATAAAAGATGGAAATTAAAAAATAAAAAAAAAATAGATCCAGTGATTATCTCATTATAAATTTAGACTTAAAAGTTGTGGAATCGATGAGTTTTTTACAAAAAATTTTGGAGAAAATCGATCAGTACGTGTTTTTTGTAAATCAAAAATTTTTGTCAAAAAGAACCCCGCACAAAAACTTATGGAAATGGGTTCTCGGCGAATTTGTCTGAAACTTTGGGAAAATGTTGTTCATGTCATCTTGATCAAACGTTCTCATGGCAACAACTCTCTTTAAAGCAGAATTTTTGCTCCAGAAGACCTCAAAGATGGATATTTTATCGCGCGATCACAGATGATTTCACCCATTCAGCTTTCAGAATAATGATTGTGTGTGTATTGCATAACCCATAAAACCTGAGAACAAAATTGGTCCTTTTCGGGGCCATAATAATGTGCAAAATCCGATCGCGCAACCTTCTTGCGGTGCACATTGGATAACGCTAATCCCGACGGTTCATACTGTTATTACTGTTATTCATCAATACATTAGGTTATTAGGTTTTATGGGTTATGCAATACACACACAAACACACACAATCATTATTTGCACATATTTAACATTTTCCCAAAGTTTCAGACAAATTCGCCGAGAACCCATTTCCATAGATTTTTGTGCGGGGTCCTTTGAAAATCTTATAGAAATAGTTTGAAAAAATTTTTTGATATTTTTTATCAAAAGTGTTTAAAAAAAAATTTTTTTGAAAAAGAACGTCCCATTTGGCCCATTTTTCGTAAAGTTATGGGCGTTTGAAAAAAAGTAACGTAATTTTTTAAAAATCGATATTTTAAAAACGGTTCGACAAAAAAATTTGAAAAAAATCATAGAGGGCTTTTTCAACTAATACTATAACATGAAAAATTTTCAAAAAAATCGGAGATGCAAAACCCAAATGGTGACCGATTTGGCGTGGAACGCCCCATATATATCTTTCATCGCGTAAATTCTACAAATGAACTTTGCTTGAAAAATACATATGATATAAAAGGCACAAAAGAAATTTATGCAGAATTATTCTTAGTACAAAGTAATCGGAGCACGATCCTGGAGACATCCCGT
>NW_020217751.1:0-3098 GCF_003070985.1 Temnothorax curvispinosus | reverse complement strand
CGGTACATTCACTGCTATATTCCAACCGCATAAATTTTTCCATTTTCATCCTCATTGCACAGCACCTGAAAACAATATTATAATATAACAATCACTCTAACTTAACTGTCACAACAATCATTCAGCTGATACGAGCACGCGTTCTTAAAGTAGTAGACACGAGCTAGAGAACATGGCCGCCTTAAGGCCTCCTTTCAAGCTTAAGCCCCGTTTATCATGATTCACACTATAAACTTTTGGACAAGCACTTATCAGAATTCCCTAGAATCAATAAAGTTACTTACAAATTGCTATTCAATGCTAATACAGGCTTTATGAGACCCTTTATGCAATATAAATTTAGTTTAACACACGAATAAATGCACGTTCCATAAGAATGAACTAAGAAAATTAGAACAGAATATAAATAAATTAGTTAGAAGCAAAGCAATCACAGGAGCATAATCCTTTATGCCTAAAGAACATTATCATACTGAAATAATAATTATCTCATTAGCATTTTTTCAAACATGATTGTTATAAACAATTAAATTATACTATTAACAGACCTAGCTAATGTGACTATCGGAACTATCACAAAAGGTCAAACAACTTTTGGTTATAAACCATTATTGTATCTCTCCAAATAAACTAATTAACAATAAAATTTACCATAAAATTATTATTAAAAATGATGAATAAAATTACTGCAGACGCTCAGCAGAGCATGTCAAGTAATCTTACAAAAACCTTCACATCATATCTTTTCTTAATTCCGAGATATAATTAAAATTTACGGAAATTCATAAAACACAAAAATTTTAAACAACCTAAAATAAAGCCTTTAATTGTCTGAACACAACAAAAGAAACCCCATCTCTCTATTTCTTACCGTTTCTAAGTTATAAATTAATAAAGTTTCACATCCGCCATTTTGAATTTCTTACCTGTAAACTTACAAAGACCAAATCACTTTTACATTAATATTTTAGTCTTTTATTCATTTTAAGATCAATAAATTTCATTTCTGAACGAAAATTTTGAACACCAGTAGCGTTAACGCCGATTTTCTATTTAAATTAATTAAACTAATAAACGGGATTGAAAATTGAACATTCGCTTCATGAAAGACGAGGATAGTTTAATACCAGTTCACAGAGAATAAGACAAGGATAGCCATATAGACTCTTAATAAATTAAAATAAAAATGAAAACAAATAGACGGAGATAAAACAATTATAGAAATACATTCTCTTGTATTTATGGAAAAACACCACATTAAAATAACTATTATCTTATTAATGGCTTTTAACAACAATTTTTAACAACAAGTTGAACGAAATCGGTGAGGAGGCCACTATTCTTCAGATTTACCAACAATTGTTATAAACAATTAAAATTATATCAATACCATTTTACTAACTACGTCATCAAAATCATCTCAAAAAACCGATCAACTTAATGAAAAAATACTTACTACAAGATTGTTCGATTTTGCAACTTGTTTTTCTAAACAATTATAAATAAATAATTAACCACACTAATAATAGCCGTTAACATGTGCCCCAGGTTATGCACAACAACTTTTGTATAAGTCAAAACCTCGTCACTCCTCTGGTTAAGGCTACAAAAAATTCCAAAGAGAAAGACACCCGGTATAACGGTTTAGCATGGGAGTTGTGCCATATAATTGATATTTTTTTATCACAACTACCCGAAATTCGACTATTTCAAACTTCAATCCTTAATATCTCTTAAATTACGTTTGCAAAAAATACCCCGTTTGCATGTAAATTAAGTTTAAACCTTCCTCTTCAAGCCCATATGGAAAACATAACCTTTAACAATCCGCTACACCTAATTAATTAACGAAATATATACCTCCGTCTGCATTATGACGTATAATTGGCAATTATATATCATAAACATAAAAACTCGTTCGGGTAAACATGAATTCTGACCGCGCACGTAAACTCTGCATCAGTACACCTACGAAAAATAATAATAACTTTTATTTCTGCAATTGTTTATTTACGAAATATTTATAACAATAAAATAACGAATGCTCATAAACGAGATGATATTAGAAATTCAAAACCTCTTAAATAAAAAGAACATAACAATATTAATATGCAAATTAAAGAGTACCAATTTATTTAATTAATAATTTGTTATTAACAAATACATATATTAACAATAAAATTTTCCAATGCTATATTATACTTTAATGAAAATCCTACAATATGATGTGTATGAAGTTAGCATATCAATTGTCAGCATATAAAAAAAAAAGTAGAGTTTTCTTTGCATACAACCGAGTTCTATAGTTCCTGATAATTTTTAACAATAGTTCTGGTCATTAAATATAAATAAACGAAAGTTGAGAAATGATATGCCAACTTCCCGCGAAGTTAGCATATCATATAATTTTTTCAGAATGAATTTTATAGTTCTTGACGAGTTCTATAGTTCTGTAACATAGTTCTGACCATTAACTATCTCTAAATAATTATTAACAATTATTATCAGCATATCACTCGTACTAGAGTGATATGCTATGCTTCTGCGACAAGTTCTCGGCTTGTTCGAAATTTTAAACAATAGTTCTGAACCCCCTGACGATAGTTCCGTACAGTTCTGACCACTGGCAACATTTAAATAATTATTAACAATTATTATTAGCATATCACTCGTACTAGAGTGATATGCTATGCTTCTGTGACTAGTTCTTGGCTTGTTCGAGATTTTAAACAATAGTTCTGAACTCGCTGACGATAGTTCCGTACAGTTCTGACCACTGGCAACCTTTAAATAATTATTAACAATTGTTATCAGCATATCACTCGTACTACAGTGATATGCTATGCTTCTGTGACTAGTTCTTGGCTCGTTCGAGATTTTAGACAACAGTTCTAAACTCCCTGACGATAGTTCCGTACAGTTCTGACCACTGGCAACTTTTAAATAATTATTAACAATTGTTATCAGCATATCACTCGTACTACAGTGATATGCTATGCTTCTGTGACTAGTTCTTGGCTCGTTCGAGATTTTAGACAACAGTTCTAAACTCCCTGACGATAGTTCCGTACAGTTCTGACCACTGGCAACCTTTAAAT
>NW_020217750.1:6302-11170 GCF_003070985.1 Temnothorax curvispinosus | reverse complement strand
GACTTACCGATAGTAGGATTACCACCGAATAAGTTACCATACTTACTAGCATGACTTACCGACAGTAGGATTACCACCGAATAAGTTACCATACTACTAGCATGACTTACCGACAGTAGGATTACCACCGAATACCGACAGTAGGATTACCATTGAATAAGTTACCTCACTCACTAGCATGACTTACCGACAGTAGGATTACCACCGAATACCGACAGTAGGATTACCATTGAATAAGTTACCTCACCCACTAGCATGACTTACCGACAGTAGAGTTACCACTAAATAAGTTACCACACTAGCGATAAGTCACGACCTACGCGATAGGCTTAACCTACCCACTAGCATATAAATATAGAAGATAAGTCACGATACGCAATAGGCTTGGCCTATTCCAATAATGTATATACAACGAATAAGTCGCAATGCCCAAAAGGGTTTAGCCATAGGAATTTCCTCGCAAGTAACGCAAACCTAAAACCTCCCAGACCCTTCCTGAAAACCCAGGCCATGACCATATAAGGAGAGAAATCGAAAGCGGAGCCGATGACGCAACTCAACCCTTCCACTCAGGCAACAAAAGGAAGAAAACTCAGGCCATGCCCATATAAGGAGAGAAATCGAAAGTGAAGCCGATGACGCAACTCAACCCTTCCACTCAGTCAACCCTTCCACTCGACCACCCCCGCCATCGGAAAAACAGGAATATAAGGACGACCATCCCAAGGGACGCTCTCAGTTCTCCGGAGTCTTACCTCGATCACGGACTCTCCAGTTAAGTAACCACTGAATCCTTCTCGAGTCTCTCTGAATCCAGAACCTTCCTATTTTCACATCGAGAATCTTCCTATCTCCACGTGCGTTACCAAACCCAGAGCCTTCAGCTCTCTCACTACATAAAGAATTGCGTGTCATATAGAAATACGCCATACGTTCGTTTCACTCGACAATTATATAAATATATATATATATTCTTGATTGTAATCTTGTTACTTTTGTAATCACATGTCAGCTCATAGATGTCCTATGTAAAATTATCGTAATATACAACCATTTTTATACAATATCTTACTCTACAAATTCTTACACCTCTTCGCACATCCTCCACTGATCCCACTTATACTACATCCACACACGAGCCCAGTGCCGTACGAGCGGCACGTCTCCGCCTGTGGGTATTTTAGTAATTATAAGAAGGCATCCGAATCACCGGTCCTCCCCTTGTACCACATCTGCGTACGAGGCAGTGCCGTACGAGCGGCACGCTACCGTCCGTGGGTGTCTGGAGAGGGGCAGTGCTGTACGAGCAGCACGCTTTCTCGCCACGAGCAAGGAGAGTCAACCGAAGCGAATTTGTCTTTTGACCTCACTCAGTTGTTAACAAATGCCCAAGACGCGACGAAGCGGACTCAAGGTACGCACCCGCAGGCTCAACCGCCTTTTGTTCGGGACCCCTCCGAATCCATTGTTAGGAGTCCTTTCCGATTACGCGCCCGATCCTGAATACGAAAAGTACTTCGTCGCGAGTTCCGCGTGCAAGGCGGATGCGAGACCAAAACTCGAGAACGTAACTTCAGTGCGCAAAATTAACATTAAAAGTATACAATACATCTACGTTCCACTGGACAAGGCCGAGTCTCGAGCAGATTACCAAGCATTTCGGAAGGCCCAGAACTATCGGCTAACCCCGATCACCTTCACACCGGGGAGAGATTCCGACAAGCCACCACCAGTCCCATCTTGGGAATTCATCGCTTCAATCAAAAAGGACGACCCCCGCCGGATCCGCCTGATCCAGCGCCGCGCCGAGATTCTACACCTGTGGTTCGACGCTTCACCACCAGAACACTGGGGCACCGCGGATCACCCATTGGAACTCGACTAAAGGTAAGTGACGACGCCCCTAGGCGCTAAGCAAACGGCATGAGCGAGCCGCGCACGCGACGCCCCGCGCGCCGACTCACCCCATTGGCCTCTAGAATTGCGCGGCGGAATTGGTTATCGCGCGCCGTGTGCGTCTTTACCATCTGCCATCAAAATCGTAACAGCAAACACTACCTCTGTGAAGAGTGTTTCCGAGACCTAACGGGCCCACAACGCCGCCAGTACGACTGCTTAGTCCGCCATTATATGCATATCGGTTACCGATACAAGGTCGAAGAGTGCGATTCGTGCGACGTCGTAATCGGAGAAATCCAGAGTCCCTCCGCGTGTACCACGTGCTGTGAAATATTCTCTAACGTAAAACGTTCGGTGGAACACGAGGGAGGAGACCAATATTTAGAACGCGAATCCACGATAATTGCCATTTCGCAAACTAGAGTTTAGCACCTCATTGTTCATGTGTCCCGGACACCCCGTAAATCGGCAGCCTCCGGAGGTAGTTTCACCCCCTAGCCCTATCAGAGCATGGTTAATGACGGGAATCTGTGTCTGGTCATTGTTTTTCCAAAATAAAACTACGGGGGTCATTATTTGTGAAGATTGCCAGCTCGGCCAATACCAGCCCTTCCGGCAAGATTTTGAAGGCGTTCTCAGGCATTTCGTGCAATACGGGCCGCGAATAGAGTTCCCCACGTGTAGCGAGTGCAGTAAGGTTCTAGCCGACTGTCGGCCCGCTTTCGAATGTTACGCATGCACTAGAGTAGAAGAGCCGTTTGAACGATTTCTGACGAATCCTCTGAATCAACGGTACGGTGAAGAATTACCGAATCTAAATCTCCCAGTGAGGGTGCGGATCGGGCAAACGATTTGGTGACGAGCGTCTGGATAGCGAATTACCTCGGTCGCAGGTATCCCCGGATAGAGCCCCTTGGCTTGATAACCCGAAAAGCGACTAGTCTCGTATAAACGATCCGAGTACCGCCCCCCTTCGCGGCCGCGATCTATCGGGACGTAACACAAATCTGGTGACAGCGGTGGGATACGAAAATTCGCGATGCCAGATACTCGTTCTAAGTCCACCGAGCCTCCGAGCGAAGCGGAACTCGCAAAACGTAGAGCCGACATGGAGCACGAGCTCGAAATACTCCATAAAGAGAAAAGGAAACAAAGGGCGGAAGAAACAAGGTTGCGCGAAGAACAGGAAAGGGTTAGGCGAGATCAAGAAGTTCTCGAGAAAGGAAAGGAAGAATTAGAGAAAATTAGAATCGGCATGGAGCAGGAACGAGCCGAGATGACTAAACAATTCCGAGAAAGTAGGGCTGAATCGAACGAGTCACGGGACGCCGCGCAAGCACTCTCTCCCTCGCGACAACGCTTACGGTTCGATGAATCAATTTCGGACAATCGCTATCCGAGCATGGAAGATTATCGACTATCTGCCTCGCGACAACAATCACGTTCCGACGCGTCGCGCGCGGGCAGTCGTTCCCCGCGAGACTCAACTCCGGAAAATTATGGCCCGCGTATATCCTTTAAAGAAGCCTTAGACACAGTCCCTTCCTTTGACGGACAAAATATCTCCTTGTCGCAATTTGTACGTGCCTGCAAACGCGCCAAGGAGATTCTCCCACCGTCTTCCGAACGCAATCTAACCCGCCTTCTCCTGACCAAACTACGCGGAAGGGCTATATCCGCGGTGGAGGACGAAGTGTGCGAAAACGTGACGCAACTCGCGGACCTATTAAATGGCGCTTTCGGAGTACCGCGCACGATAGATCAATACCGCGGCGAACTGAGTACTATTTATCTAAAATCAGGGGAGCATATATTAGATTACATAACCCGAGTAAAAGATCTCCGGTCGGCCATCCTTGATGAGGAAAGGCGTACTCGTGGATACTTAGACGACCACGCAACGACCGAAATCGACGCCCTAACCGCGCGATCCTTTTGCGAAGGACTCCCGCTCACTTATCGAATTCAACTCAATCGCAGAGACCATTACAATCTCCCCGCCGCATTCGCTCACGTTAAGACCCTCGCGAAAAGACAAGAGCTAGATAATACGCGTTTCAATAACCCTCGTAAGGATGACGGTGAACGTGGTTTAGAAAGAAATGCCTACAAGCCCGCGAGGTCTCCCCCCGAGCGCTACGAAACAAACAGGGATCGGTATAATGGAACAGCATACCGAACAGCGTACAATAATCGTTATACTCCGAGCAGACCTCGATACGAGGACCGTACACCGCGTTATAGGGAGACAGAGAGAACTTACGATAACGACGCAAACAGACCACGGTATCGAGAAACAGAAAGGGCCCGCGCGGACTCAGGTAAAAGCGACGACATCTGCCGATATTGTAAAAACCGGGGTCATAAAATAGAGGAATGCCGTAAACGACAGTACAATAACTCCTTGCGAACCCAGGGAAACTCCCCCTACCCCTCGAGGAACGCGGACGAACCTCGAGCGGGAACACCGAAAGAAATCCGTCCGATGAAAACAATAATAGAAGCACCGAGCGAAGAAACACCCGAATCGCAATAGCAAATCCATCGAAATCGTCACACGCACCTAGCGTAAGATTAGCAATGGAAGGGCTAAGGGGCGAAACAACGTTTATGGTAGAGACGGGAGCCGCCCCGAACGTAGTAAAAATAAATAAACTCTCCTCTCTGGGAGACATAGAAACAAACGCAGGCATAATAATCACGGGGATAACAGACGGTAAGATAAACACACTCGGAGCGGTAGAGACGAAATTCTTGGGGCGCCGAGTCGAATTTCAAATCGTAACCGATGACTTTCCCATCTCGCAAGACGGCATCTTAGGATCAGACTTTCTGCGGGATTCTTACGTGATAGACGCCACGCGAAACCTCCTGACGTGGGAAGGAATCCCGATACCGTTGACTGGAAAGGATAAAAAACCAGACGCGCCCACGGTATCTACCACATCCACCGCACCGACGGTAACTCC
>NW_020217750.1:0-6292 GCF_003070985.1 Temnothorax curvispinosus | reverse complement strand
ACGGTAACTCCTAAATCTACTATATCCACCGCACCGACGGTAACTCCCAAATCTACTATACCCACCGCACCGACGGTAACTCCTAAATCTACTGTATCCACCGCACCGACGGTAATTCCTAAACCTATTATATCCACTGAACCCACCGCGTCGATAATGCCTTTGACGTCTTCTACATCTAATTCGCCGACCAAGGGTGCCGCGCTCAACGTAAACCACGTAATCAAGGCCCCTGAGGCAAGCACCGAATTCAGCGACAAAGAAGCCGGGACGAATTTGGACGAAAACCACGAACTTCCCGCGGCCGGTAATTAGGAAACTGATGCAATTTTAACTTACGAAAACTTTCTAATTCCGGCAAGAACGCGCGCCACCTTGCCACTACGAATAAGCAATCCGGAAATTGCGACGGGATACGTACCGCGAATACACGTGCACGACGATATCTACTTAGGAGATGCCGTTGTCACAAATCGCGGCGGAATTGCCTACATCGGGGTCGTTAACTCCGCCGAGCGGGACATCGAAATTTCACTACCGACGGTCGAGCTTCAGGAGATAGAAGCATACTCTACCTTCGGCCCCCCCTCCCCATCTTCTGCATCCTCTAACAAGGGTCATAAAAGCACCCTTCACCAAAAGTCAACCGCATCCGGGTGTTCTACCTTAGGGCCTAGAACGACCAAGAGCGAAAAAAATACGCAGCGTATGCTGGCAACATTTTTGGGCAAATCCCGTGTAGATCAAATAAAAGAATCACTTCGATTAAATCATCTAAATGACGAAGAAAAAGAGCATGTCCACAAACTAGTAGAAAAATATAGCGATCTGTTCCGCCTGCCGAGCGATAAGCTGCATCACACCGACGTGATAACGCATAAGATCCCTACCACGGACAACGTCCCGATCAATACGAAACAATACCGCTTCCCGCCAATGCACAAGGAAGAAATTGACAGGCAAGTAAAAGAATTATTAGAAAACGATGTTATCGAAACATCGACATCCCCATATAATTCTCCCTTGTGGATTGTGCCCAAAAAACCCGATTCAAAAGGTAACAAGCGATGGCGCATGGTGATTGATTATCGCGGACTAAATGAAAAAACAATCGGCGACGCGCACCCCCTACCAAACATTACAGAGATATTAGATCAACTCGGCAGCGCGAAATACTTTAGCGTCTTCGATCTCGCCTCGGGGTTCCACCAGATACTTATGGACCCGTCCGACGCTCACAAAACGGCATTTTCTACGCCGTACGGGCATTACCAGTTCAAACGAATGCCTTTCGGACTTAAAAACGCGCCAGCCACGTTCCAACGGCTAATGAACCAGGTTCTGACGGGACTCCAAGGCGTAGAGCTACTGGTATATTTAGACGACATTATCATATATTCAAGCTCTTTGCGAGAGCATCTCATAAAATTCCATAAGTTAGCGGAGCGACTTAGAAGCGCTGGTTTGCGACTCCAGCCAGACAAGTGCGAATTTTTGTGTAAAGAAGTCACTTACCTCGGGCATGTAATTTCTGAAGCGGGCGTGAAGCCAGATCCGAAGAAAATTGAGGCGGTCGAACACTTCCCTCGGCCTCAGAATACGAAGAACATCAAACAATTTTTAGGCTTGGCAGGGTACTATCGTCGTTTCATACCGAACTTCTCTAGAATAGCAAAGCCACTCACCGACCTTCTAAAGAAGGACGTCGCGTTCACCTGGCAAAAAGAACAGGAAATGGCTTTCTCCCACCTGAGGAGACTATTATGTTCTGAGCCAATCCTGCGCTACCCTGACTTTACGAAACCTTTTGTCCTTACCACGGACGCCTCGGGCACCGCGATCGGTGGCGTCCTGAGTCAGGGCATGGTCGGTAAGGACTTACCGATCGCTTACACCTCCCGATTACTCAACGCTGCAGAGCGAAATTATTCCACCATAGAAAAAGAGTTACTCGCGATTGTATATTGTGTCAAACACTTTAGACCGTACCTGTACGGCCGCGAGTTTCGGCTAGTCACAGATCATAAGCCACTTGTTTGGTTGCATTCAGTGAAGGATCCATCATCGCGTTTAGTCCGATGGAGATTAAAACTCCTAGAGTACGAATATCACACTGATTATAAAGCAGGCAAAGTCAACGCGAATGCAGACGCCCTTTCCCGAAATCCGATCCAGCAGCAAATCCTCCCTCTTACCAAAGCCACAGAATCCACCGACTCAGACGAGTCGATATTTTCCTCCAAACCGCGTGCCAAGAAGAGGCGATACACCTCGCCCGACGCGGATCCTCCCAAGGATACAGAGGACACCCCCGCAGCGGGAGAAGGAGAAATCGCTGGAGGTAACGTGCCCAGCAGTGACGATGAGGATTTAAATGACGACGGAGAACATGAAGATTCCGATCCTGGCATAGCATTGGACGACAGCGACACAGATGACAGTAGCAGCGCATCGGAGATCTTCGATAACCCGAACGAGCCATTCGATCCGCAGCCCGCAAAGGCCAAAATCACGGAGATTAAAGATCACTTCCTGTCGCGAAAGGATAACTTAGTCGTATTTATCTCGCAGCAGGGGGAACCGTGTGATCTCGGCGGTAGGATGATGGTGGAACAAAGGAGACTGCCGACGATAGTAAATCAGGAGCTCGGCCGAGCCCGAGTAGTTACACAAGGCAAGTCGAGGATCATCGCACTGCCAATTAAAACTAGTGTCTCGGAGGATACGCAGAGGAAATGGGTGACGGAGGCCATCTCATCCCTCCTTGATGTGTGCACTACACTGGACCTGGCAACGGTCTCTATATGCAAAGGGGGAGTGGACGGCGTGCCGTTTCCAAAGTTCCGACGAATACTGGAAGACGCGTTCCGGGGCAGCCCTACTCGCATCCTGGTATGCAAAAATCATATCATGATGCCATTGGACGCCGAGAAGCCTGGAATCCTGAGAGAAGCTCACGCCTCAGTGATCGGAGGACACAAAGGAGTCACTAAGACGTACCAAAGACTCAAAGAAAAATATCATTGGCAAGGAATGAAGAACGAGGTACAGGAGTTCGTTCGAAACTGCAGAAACTGCCAATTGAAGAAGCTGGTTCGCGTCAAGACCCGACAGCCGATGGTGCTCACCGATACCCCGGGAGCGGCTTTCGACAAGATCTCTATGGACATTATGGGACCCCTACCTACCACAAACACAGGATACTCCTACATCCTCACAATCCAGGACCTCCTCACCAAGTATTCCTTAGCCATTCCCCTGAAACAAGCATCCGCGATTGACGTAGCCGACGCATTCGCCAAGGACTTTATCTGCGTGTACGGAGCCCCACGGGCATGGCTCACGGACCAGGGCAGTCACTTTATAAATGCGCTCATGCGCAATATTGCAAAAAAATTCCGTATTGCGCAATACAAAACCACTGCCTACAGGCCACAGTCAAATGGCTCGATAGAAAGATCGCATCACGTACTATGGGAGTATTTAAAACAATTCTGCAAAAGAGATGACTGGGATGACTACCTGAAATTCGCGACCTTTTCTTACAACACTAGTGTACACGAGGGCACACTATACACCCCCCACGAGCTAATTTTCGGGAAAACCGCGCGCGCCCCGTCAAGCGACCCGCCCCTGGAAGGGGAACCTAACGAGACTTACGTCGAATATCTGGAACAGTTATTCGAAAAACTGCGCGAAACACAAGGGAATGCGCGCGAAAACCTCGACCGAGCCAAGGCGCGATCCAAAAATTACTACGATAAGAGAATGAACGCGCGCACATTTAAAACAGGAGATCGCGTCTACCTCCTTAAAGAGCCGAGCCGAGGGAAGTTAGACAACCAGTACGTAGGCCCATACGAAATAACTGAAACTGTAGGAAGTAATAATGTTAAGCTTCAAATAGGAAATAGGGTTAGAATAGTGCATGCAGACAAACTAAAACTCGCTGAGCTAAGATCATAGGAACTAAGATATCCCCACTATTGTACTCCCCCCTCCCGTAGCATTAAGGGCTAGTATATAAGAACGACGTAGCGACCACCGGTCACAAAGCTGGTCGAGCCGCACACCCAACACCATCATGGAGCTATTGACAGTGACACTCATCCTGGCCGTACTTAGCGCGCCTGCGCGCGGCCTCCTGGGCTTTGACTGCAGAGGAGAGGGACTAAACGTGACAACACTGTCCCTAACGGATATCGGAGACTGTGAGCTGGAAGATCTAGAACCAGTCACCGAGGAGACATATATTCAGCTCCTACAACTAAGCGAATTCGACCACACCACCGCGGTCCAATGCAAGATCGAGATAGACCGCGACATAAAGTATTGTGGATGGTCCTCCTACAATTCAGCCGTGCAAGGAGGAAAGTACGAATATATAAGAGAAATCTCAGGAGATGCCTGCCGGAAAATGCAAGATACTGGAACCTTATTCCTGGGAGGAGCCAGCGGAATGATAACCGGCATTAAAGTAAACGCCACCACCACCCGCGCTATTACAATGGCCGGATCACTCACCATGAATGGTAAATGCGAGGGAACGCAATATAGTGACCCCTTGGGCACCTGGAGCAACGTGTTTGTACAGGCAACGGTGAGAATAACGACGCGACGGATGGAAGTGCCTGTAAAACATGCTACGAACGAAGTAGTGCTACCCTCTGGCACCCGTTGTCCAGCCATGGAAGGCGAGTGTTACGACGCCGACGGGACAATGACATATTGGAAGACGTTGCCGACTGATTCCTGCCAGTTCAACAAGTACGACGTGCTCTACGAGGGAAACGCCCACCGAGTCTCGCCTAAACCTACACAGAAGGAGACCCCGGTCATCTACACTTTGACGACAAGGGACATCACCTTCGCTCTGGCCAAAACCACGGAGACGAGCCTCTGCGGCTACAAGATAATACAAACAGAGCATCCGAAATTATTCATTCTCGAAACCAAACCAGGGCGAACTTTCAAAATTCAGGCGGGAATATCGATCGACAATCTAGACATCTTCACGTATGTGAACAGCAAGTTCATATACGTTGAAAAACACATGAGGACGCAGTTGACCCAACTCTACCGGGACATCATGAGTCAAAAGTGCGCCCTGGAGAAGCAGGTGTTAGAGAACGCCCTGTCTCTTGCTAGCATCGCCCCCGACGAAATGGCGTATCGAATCATGAAGGCGCCGGGTTACACAGCTATTACAGCGGGCGAAGTCATTTATATAGTGAAATGCGTGCCAGTCGCATGCAAAATAAGGCAGACGGAGAACTGCTACAGTGAGCTGCCCGTCTCGCACAATAATATATCCTACTTCCTGCTCCCGAAATCTCGAGTGCTGATCAAGGGCGGCACAATTCGAGATTGCAACGAACTTCTACCATCAATGTATAAGGTAGATGAGGCGTGGTTTAAATTAATGCCGCGCCCGGTGGAAGCATTAGCTCCACCTACGATTCAGCCATTAACGAAACCACAATGGAAGTATGTAAACCCATCCAACCTCGCCACGAGCGGAATATATTCCACACGAGATCTCGACCGCCTCCGCGACCACATTATGTTTCCCATAGAGAAACCACCGATGCTAAACACATTGGTGCAGGGAGCAATGGGCCATGACATCCCACGCGGCTATGTTTCGCTGCATCACCTGCTGGACGAGGAATCACTGGAAAGGATAGCAGAGAGCACTGGGCGACGCCTATGGAATGGATTCGTCACATTCGGCTCAGCGAGTGCCGGAGTGCTGGCCATTATCCTCCTATTCCGCCTGGTCAAATTAGTGATCGACTCCATCATCAGGGGATATGCGCTTCACTCTGTCTACGGATGGAGCGTACACCTGCTGGGAGCAGTATGGAGCTCAGTCACGCACCTGCTCCTGCACCTCAGCAACAGGAAAGACACCCCTACCAAGGGAACCGATCCTGAGGCACCGAAGCTCGAGACGACCACCTTCATCCCCGACAGAGAGCCCAGTACCGGCAGCGGTATCAGAGAGATGGACTACGGCGAGCTCAGGAAGTATTTACGCGACAATAACTAGTAAGAAAATAAAATGTAAGATTACCATACCCTAGTAGTTAAGCATACCTTATGTAGGATAAAATGTAGGAGTATCGTCCTACATTTTCAAATAGGGGGGGAGGTGTTACGTCCACCCTCTCATACACCCGGAAAATTTGAAACCTTTTTAGATTGTAGAAAGACTTCAGTCAGACCTTACTCATAAGAACAACGACTTACCGATAGTAGGATTACCACCGAATAAGTTACCATACTTACT
>NW_020217749.1:0-2076 GCF_003070985.1 Temnothorax curvispinosus | reverse complement strand
AAAAACGAATGCGTCACTGGAAAGAACCGATGGGTTACACCCCCAATAAGACATGGGGCTTTAAGAGGGGGCTCACCAATAGAAAACCGCAAAAATCGATAACTGTCTCTAGCTTTCTAGGATAGGCGTAAACCCAAAATCTACCCCTTGGGCAAGAAACATCTCGCCCAATAAGAATTCCCTTAAATAATAATTAGAAACATCCCGCCAACCAGAAATCCCTTAAACAAAAACCAGACACATCCCACACAAAATCCACCCCTTCCATCCTTCGAACCTTCCTATTTAAATCGCGACGTCGCAGGACCCGGCTCAGAGAAATTTTCTCAGTTCAAGTCCGCATTGCTTGGTTACAATCTAACCCTCATTCGTTTCGAGAAGCTCACGTTTAGAGTCACGTTTAGAGTCAGTGCAGCAGATCCGACGGACCAGTCGCCCCAACTCACTCACCGACGAGTCCAACGTCCATTACTGAGAGAAGGCGTACTGGGACTCGTTCGAACTCAAGTCATCAAGTAGTAAGTCCCATAATTTTCTTAATCCTTCCTTTTCCGCGTTATCGCCCCTTTTAAACGGTCTATCGATTGTCGGACCCCGGAAGCTCATTATATATTTGGGGGTCGGTCAGTGTAGGCATCAGGTCACAGCGGTCGTTGGCGTTGTCGTGGGCCGGACTTACCTCCCGGCGTCTCGTCGCTGTCGTGGACTTAGCTGGTCCACTGACCTCCCTGAGCTTATGTTCGTGGGTCGGTTAGTGTAGGCATCGAGTTCCCAGCGGTCGTTGGCGTTGTGGTAGGCCTGACTTGGCTCCCGGCGTCTCGTCGCTGTCGTGGGCCCAGCCGTCCACTGACCTCTCTCCCCCTTCTTTAAGCTCGACGATTTCCTTTTGCTCGCTTCCGACCGGGTCCGAGAGAGATCGACTAAATAAATAAATAATTTTAGTGGACCCGAAAGTCCTGGCCTCTCAGGAACCGAACCTCCGTACGATCAGGCGACAGAGAAATCGCCAGAACAAGCGGGCGCGACGGGAGATCGAACTCCCCCGAGAGCAGCTCAACGCCGGTCCTCCGCGACTCGCCATCCCACCGCCCCTACCAGCGTTTACAGAAGAACCCGGTTGTTCGAACCTGAATCGTCCCACTAACATCCTGCCCTATCGCCCAGTCGTCCTGCCTTTTCGCCCAATTGTCGAACATCGCCCTATTTGCCGCGTGGCTCCGTTTCGCGTGGTCCCTCCTCGCGTGGTCCCCGTCAACCCCGATCCAGCCCGCTTCCTCGAACCTCCCGATTCTCCCTCCTCTTCCCGAAGTCCGTCTCCAACCTCTTCGACCGCCTTGACTCTCGATCTCGAGGAATTAGACGATCCAGAGATTGTAATCTTAGAATAAATTTTAATTTTTTTTAATTCTCATATGTTTAACTTCACAATTTACATATACTTTAATTTTAAGCCCGATTTAAATTAATTTACACACGTACATAACACTTACTAAATTCATGTAATCTCACTACTGATTCCGATTGTAATAATAGCGGGCAAGATGTTCATTTTCAAATAAGTTTTTCCTTGCCCGATCACCTCCGCACCTATGTAACACCCGCGAGAAATATACACACTCGTTACACATATATCCGACACTCATACTTATAAATGTATTCAATTTTATTTTGCCTAATTCTCATTTATTGTTCACCTAGCTTATATTATTGTAATAAATGTTCATCTTATGTTAAATATTAATTTCAATTTGCATTCATTCATAACTTAAGACCCACTACCATCCACCTCTCGAAATTGCACGAGGTCCGATCCTGAGTTAAAGGGATTAAATTCTCTGACTCGAAAAAGGACCGACGATTGCACCGCTCACGAAAGGCGTCCTAACGTCCTTACAGACGTTGACCCTTTCTGAGTCATAAAAGTGCGTTCGGCTCGCGCCACGCGTCTCCGAGCGCGTACCTGCGAGCGACATTTGTAAGTATCTAGCTGCGTCCTCCCTTCCCCCGATCCCTCTGGCTAGCCTTTTCCTTGCTTCCCAGATTTTCATATCCTAATCCCGGGGTTGGACGTAACAG
>NW_020217748.1:0-3488 GCF_003070985.1 Temnothorax curvispinosus | reverse complement strand
GTTTTGTGTGTTTGCTTGCTGCTCGCTTGCCTGCTTGCTCGCTACCTTGTCCGCCTGCACGCCTCCCGCTTGCTATCGAGGAGGATTCGCTGCCAGAGAGGACAGACAAGAACGGCCGAGAGACTACCCAGGAGGGCGCCGGGCTGCGATACGGTGAGTCGTTTCGCTTGCTTATTACGTTTTTCTTGAATTATATCTCGCTTGCATTCGTGAGGGGATTGTCCCTTTGGTCCTTCGAACCACCCTACTACAGGCCAATCGCAAATCCGGGGAACAATTGATACCCTCCCGAGCAAGCATATTGTATAAGGCAATTGTGGCACCACATATGGAATATTGCTCAACAGTATTTATAGGTTTGAGGAGAGTACAATTAGATAAGTTGCAATTATGTCAAAATAGGGCAATTAGGGCAGTACTTAAATGTTCGATATATACCTCATGCGATGAAATGAGGAGTGTCCTAAGAATTATGAGTGTAGAAAAGAGAATTAAATATAATGTATGTATATTTATGTATAAACTAGCTAATGGATTGTTACTGAGGGGGTTGTGTAATAAGATTGAGAAGGTAGGAGAGCGACATAAGTACAAAACGAGGCAAGTAAACCAATTACAAGTACAATTTAGAAAAACGCGAACAGGACAGAAAGATTTGTTTTATGATGGTATAAGGATTTATAATGAGTTGCCTGAGGAAATAAGAAACATTGATAATAATGTAAGCGAATTTAAAAAAAGATTGAAAGAAAAATGTATTTAAGTGAACTGTATTGTGTGTATTGTATGATAGCTAAAAGCTAATAAATGTATTTATTCATTCTCTCTCTCTCTCTCTCTCTCTCTCTCTCTCTCTCTCTCTCTCTTTCTCTTTCTCTCTCTCTCGGAATAAGTATTGGTTGTGTTGTGACCGGACGTCAGTCTTCGGGTACGTGGATCACACGAAATTTCAACTTTTCAGCCAGATTAGCCTATCAAACGGTCGCCACTCGGTTTGACCTTTTCCTACCGAGAAGGTAAGTATCGAAATTACGATTCGACGTTGAAACAATACTTCATTAATTTTTTTTTATTTTTAGGTTCTCGCCGCTGGATGGATCGCCGCCCCGACGCTGTCTCTCCTGCTGGATCACCGCTGGACAACGTGAGAACAATCACCGACGGAACAGGTAAGTAGAAAATGTGTATGCTTAACTAATCGATCGATTTCCCTTTCAGCTTTTCGCCCGGGATGGATCTCAACTGCCGCTGACTGTCCCAGATCCTCGTCTTATCGCATACTAGAACGCCGCTGGACAACGATGGATCGATGCCGTAGGACAAGGTAAGTCGCAGGTAAGTAATTCAAATTAACTTGACACTGCGTATATTAACAAACGATTGATTTATTTCAGATCGTCGTAGTTGATTACAAAGATTGTCGCGCCGTATGCGCTTCACGCTGACACTTTCGTTGAACGTCGTTACAAATGGTATTTACCGCTCGCAATATTAATACGAGTTATGTTTAACGCGAATGTACGCGGGAGTGCTTGGTTGTAATATATCGCTGCGCTAAACTACGCGCTAAGTCCGTATTGTTTGAGCGAATCTTAAGTACGTGTTACCGCGACCACGATATCCGAGCAACTGCCCCCGGGGCAGTGCCCCGAGTGGCCCGAGTTGCCGTGCTCTCGCGGCGTCCCCACTTCGGAACCGTCGCTCCCACCATCCGTCCCTACTACGCAGTACTTTTCCACGCCAGATGGTAACCGCTTTCTCTTTTTTTTTGCTATTTTTTCGATGTTTTTGCGCTTGCCGTCACGCGCGCCTGCGGTTCGCCTGCCGTGCTTCTCGACGGTTCGCGCCTCGACTGTAACTTTCCACGTCCACCGCGCGCCTCCACTCGCGCTCGGATGTCGCGCCGTGCCGCCATTTTCGTTATGCGACGCCATCCGGGCATCGCGATACGCCTCCGTGGGTCCCTTCCGCGCCCCCTGTTACCGTCTCGGATCGCGCAAATATTCTCTCCCGGTTGTCTCGGTCGTCTCGGACCCCGGGCCGCTGGTTCCTTCGTCTGGGGACCGCGCTGCCGCGGAGTGTCGCTGGCCCCTGGGTTCGTCCTTGGCGCCTCCTCCAGTGACGCTCTGTCCGTTAATTCCCGCCGGAGGGTCATGGTTCTTAACTTCCGGGGAACATTGCGTGTCCCGGGTACTTCGGTCCCTGGCCGTCGGAGTGCGCCTCCGCCTATGTAAATGTTCCTCGGGGGAGCCTCCAAGCCTGGCCCGCCCTTCTGTTTCCGGCCCGGGCTCGCGTGCCCCGATTTCTGGGGTACCCTCGGTGTCCCCGCTATCTCGGCGCCCATTGGTTCTATCGCGACGCGGTTCGGGTGCTTGACCTCGGGGGGTTCCCCTTGGTCGATTCCGACGCTCACCCCCTGACCGGGACTGTGGTGCCCCTATTCTCGGGGGACCTTGCGTGTCCCCGCTAACTCTGGACCCCGTGGATTTTGCGCGACGCGGATCGAGTCGGAGGCATTTGATTACGCCCCTTTTCTCACCCCGAGCCTGACTTTGACCGCGCTGGCTCGCTCGGCCCATGCGCCGGGGTCATGCTGCTCCCGGTACTCTTTATGTCGCGCCTTGATCGCCTGAGTAAAACGCTAGCTATATGGGCTCTTCGGACTCGCCTGTCCGGCAACTCATGTTATGAATCTCGGATGGTTGCTGCTTCCGCGGCCGCTGTCGTCTCCGGCTCCATGGCTTGGCGAACGGTTGCAGTGTCACGCTGTGTTCTTGCTCTTGAATTCGTTGAACTGCATTTCTGCCGTAAGCTGCCTTTGGGCTGTTTTGTTCTAGGCTTGAGCGAGTTTTTTGTTGCTCGTGAGGATTGATATAAAGTCTTTCTTCCCGGGTAACCTGATAGTTTCATATTTCCGTGGAAAAATCACACTATTTCTAACCTCAAACTGGCTGAACTCGGATCTGGCGAGAATCGGCTTTGTTGCGCATGCTCCTGATTTCCGCTTCTCTAGTCTTTTCTTTGCGTCTCGTCGTCTACGTGCCGGGACACCTGCATGTAACTCGGTAATCGACGACAGCGGTGGGGATCTGGAGGAACTAGGTTGGCAACGCCTATGCAGCGCATATGTAGCGGGTGTTCCTAAACCACGGAGTGTGAGGGATATCCGTGATATCGGGCGTTAATGCAAATATGATTGACACTGAATACGCGGAGTATAAGTGCTCTGCGTGTAAGAAGGAGATAAAAAGCCTTGTAGTCCAGTGCAGGGCATGTATTAAATTATTTTTTCATCCCGGTTGTGTGATTAAACACAAGATTTATAATAGAGGCAATAAATTGGTGAAATGTGCGGGTCCATTTGATGAATTTTCAATTGGAATTGATAAAATAGAAATGAATAAGAAAACACCGACGGCGTCTAAGAACGGAAAAGACAGCCTGGGGTCAACGGGATCTACAGGATCTGCATCTAACACATCGGGAAG
>NW_020217747.1:0-1559 GCF_003070985.1 Temnothorax curvispinosus | reverse complement strand
AGATTAAAGTTAATCTGCATTTGGCAGAAATGAACATAAGTGATGATAAGTGATACATATCTACGTATGTATTCCACGTCCATTGATGCGATCCGAGTCGGGTCGAGTAGCAAATCGAAAACGCCATAACAGAATTTATTACAGTTTTGGTCATGACAGGTGCATGCGGCCTCACAACAATTTTCGTGGTGCTTGCCAATTGAACATTTTTATGGTCTTGATGAGAGGTCTCGTGCAGAAACAGTTGCAGGAAGAGCGTGAAGTGGATAAGAAGTTAACTGAAATAGTCGAGCATCAAGTACAAGCGTAAGTAAGTTCGCAACTTGCAAATGTTATTCGTACTTATAGTTTTAACGCTCATACTAATCAACATATGCTTATAATAATCCATATTAACAATGCTCCACGGTGAAAACTATTAACTTTCTATTCGCTCACATTATTGACATTTTTTTTAATCTATTAATCCAAGTAAAGTCAATTGTTGTCATCAGTAATTGCATTTCAGTTTTATACGATTATAGTGTATCCTATTTTACTGCAAGAAATATAACTGATGAAAATTCTGGTAAACACGATAACTGCCTTTTAGTATATTATATGTTCGTAATTCATAACTTGGTAAATTAATTTTAATGTTGAATAAATTAAGTATTTAATTTTATAAGAGTCACTATTGCACGATAAAATAAGCTCTATACTTAAATATCTTTATAAATATGTCATGAAAGAAACACAAGAAACATATTGCTGTATTCTTATATAACAAATAAATATTACATATTCTAATAAATAAAAATTTAGTGATGTATATGTTCATCATATCATATTGTGTGAATCAGTTGCATACATGAACCAAATACAAAATCTTAATGCAATATAAATTTTACATAAATATGTATATTTAATTATATTGTATTGAACATTTTTATTAAGCAGTAATTATATTCTATTAAATATTGTATTTTACTCATGCTATTTACTGCCTATATTAACACGTGTTTTTATTAAGAATAAATGGCATATTTGTTACTTTTATCACAAGATTAAAAATTATTAATTCATACTGTTTGATATATACAAATCGGAATATTCGACATACAAATAAATCTGTTGCTTCCTGACTGGCATTGTACTGCTATTGCATGTTACAATGTAGGAAGACTTAAAGGTAAATATGATCGTTTTTCTAGTTGCTACAAAGGCAAATAGATAAAAATACTTTCCTTGGAAACAATCATCCTTTTAACAAGTAACTTTCCTCGTAAACTTTATTGCTGTAGTCTCCGTTTTCTACGCAACGTTTGAATTTTTAACGCGTGCAAACGCAGGATAGCTTCCGTTCTGGGTTAATACATATTGTGACTGAGACAATACCAAGTCCGTGAAATAGGAAGAAACAAAGTTACTATAACTTTTCTGGTTGTTATGATGGGGAAGGTTGACGGATAAAAATATACACTTCAGAAGCAATCCCTTCCCGATAAATTCAAGCTTTCAAGCTTCATCCACCGAGCTCACTCAAGAATTCCGAACGCACGTTATTAATTATTCGTTTG
>NW_020217746.1:0-2680 GCF_003070985.1 Temnothorax curvispinosus | reverse complement strand
ATATTTCTGAAATAATTCTGAAATGCTTTAGAAATATTTCTGAAATGCTTAAGAAATATCTCTGAAATGCTTAAGAAATACCTCTGAAATGCCTAATAAATATCTCTGAAATGCTTCAGAAATATCTCTGAAATGCTTCGAAAATATCTTTGAAATATTTCAGATACTTTTTCTCATATTAAATTGTTTCGGATCACCCTGTATAGGATCATCCGGAACAATTTCCTGTCCTTCGTAAAACATATTCTTGATCATAGTCATGATTTTGCTTCGCCGAAGGCCTGCTTATATTAGATCCCAACTGAAATTTACTTGCGAGTTAGTTTTACTATTATGCGCCGCCTAGCGGCGTCGTTGCATATTTCTCTGAAATGCTTCGTAATATTTCAGTGCAAAGGGTTATAAATGATTTCGATGAAACGTTTCAGAAATACTTCTGAATAATTTCAATGTTACGTTTCAATATTATTGTCCGAGTTATCTTTCGGAAAGCTTTCAATGATATGTATTTTAGACATTACGTACAAAATATTTTTTTTAAATGTTTCGTAATATTTCAGAAATATTTCAGTGAAAAGGGTCATAAATGATTTCGATGAAACGTTTCAGAAATACTTCTGAATGATTTTAATGTTACATTTTAATATTAATTGCCAAGTTATCTTTTGGAAAGCTTTCAGTGATATATGATTTTCATAAAACGTTTCAGAAATATTTCTGAATGATTTCAATTATACATTTCAATATTAATTTCCAAGTTATCTTTCGGAAAGCTTTCTGAAACAAGTTTTGCTGGGTGGGATGCCACCCAAAGTCAAATCAATGACACCATCTTATGTTCCCCTCAAAACCATACAATTTTTGTCTGGAACGTTTTTCTCTAAGATGCTTAGTTTTTCAAAGAAAAGGGGTGGGCGGGTGGTCTCAGACACCCGGTATATGTTGCATACATGTCATTCGATGCAATGACATTATATTATGTATGGTTTGATCATTGACTTGACTATGTGAACACGCATACTGTGCATAAGTATAATTTATTCAGCAATCAAGTAAATGTTTTAGTGAAAGCATGGCATTCAGCCTGTTGCAAACTGCCATTAGCTGAAACCTGAAACTCTCATTTTTCCACTCTTTAATGCCTTATATCTCGGAAACTGTCCATTTTTGGGCTTTTTGCCTATAGACACTTTTTATCAGCATTTTATGAACTAAATTATCCTACATTATTGTTAAATTTGACTGGGAGCCAAAACCCCCCATGACCGTTGCGGGGTCCTTTGACACAAAGATTTTTTAAAACAGAAATCGGTAACCCCTTCACCAATCATCACCAAATTCAATACCAACCTTTTTCTTTAATGACACTCTATCCATAAAAACAATTTTAGCTTAATTGATATCACAAAATTTACGGAAATTAGAGCAATCGGAGATTTGTTAAGATAGAAATCGGTAATCTCTTTTGGAGACTTTAGAGACTTTAGAGAGAAAATGGGACTCTATATATAAGCTATCAAATGACACCTTATTTATTACTCTACGATTATTAGTTTCGAAGATATAAACGTTCAAAGTGTGCCATGTTTTCGTTACATCTGTGCTCCTGGATTTACCTCTCCCCCCCTTTACTGTCGACAAAGACGTAGTTCTACGTCAAAATGACGGAGGATTAAAAGTGTCAAATTGGTAAAATTGGTAAAATGGTAAAATTTAAAATATCTCAAGAAATTCTTAACGAAAGAGAGCTTTATTATAGTGTTTGAAAACATCTTGACAAGGGCTACAAGAATATGACATGAAAAATAGGAGGTTCCATTTAAAGAATTTGAGCTAAGTAACCTTGACCTTGACCTGACCTTGAAAAGGTCACTCAAGGTTAAGTCCATATTTTCATCATGTGATCCCCTGCTTCAAACCATGCAACTTTTATTTCAAACGTAAAGGCTATGAGATATTCCAGTTTCATAAAAATAGCTCACCTTGTAAGAAAACTAACAAGAATAATCGAGAAATACACATAATTTAGAACTTGCATTATTTTTTTTACAAAATAAAATTGTGATTAGATTATGCAATATCTTATGTATAATCATAAATAATTATATTATATATATCATTATTACCTTTAAATATAATTAGATATATATAGGTAATTTTTTTCTCATTTCTTCAAACTTTAATTTTTTGTAAAAAAGAACAATGCGAGAATTAAGTACTTTAAATATTTTTTAATTCCTTTTCTTATTATTTTTTTAGTATATATCTCTTTTCGGTCACACTGGGTAAAATACACCCCAGCGTTTTTTGACTTCAAAAACGACCCAGTAAACCATGGGAAATGGGCCTTGTGCCACCATCTACAGGTAGTTGGGACCTTCAAGTATCGATTCCCGTCGGTGGTATATTTTTTGGCCCGTTGGTTCTCTCTCAGCATTTTTTTTTCCGCAAAAAATCGCACATTCATACCTCAAAATCAATATACTTTTTGAAACGGCCGCATAAACTGCAATAATTAGTGAAAAGTACGTCATCTGAGGATGAAAAAACCGTTTGAAAAATTAAAATATCTTAAAAATTGAAAAAGTTATATTAGTTTTTGTGAAAAGTCACTTTTCCGACTTTTTTTTCAACAATTTTTTTACATATGTTAAATTAATTTTTTGCAAATCAAACCTAT
>NW_020217745.1:0-1995 GCF_003070985.1 Temnothorax curvispinosus | reverse complement strand
TGTTTAAAGTTGGAAGAGTAGAGAGAGAGAGAGAGATTGTTATTCTTTTTTGCGTCGATTGTAATACAATAGGTTGCCGCGCATTCCACGCAGTTCTCGGAAGAAGCGCGCGAGCGGCGCCGACAACGTTGCGTCCCAGGTGGCGAAGAGCGTGTTTACCGCGCATGCTCAAGCATGTTAGGAGGGGCGCGCAGCCCGGCCGAGCGAGCATTCGTTTCCTAGATTGCGTGCACGATGCTTCGTGCTCGTTTGCAAAAGTCGATAGTGTTGCGTCATATTTTTGGTGTCGCGTCATTCAGTTTTGAATCGTATATCCGTGTCTAACATTGTGATTAATTGCATACCATACTTTATTCAACGATATATACTTGACACTGCGAGCATTACCGAGAGGAATCCAGGGATATCCGTACCGGCGAGCCATGCCGGCACGTGGCACGAAGGAGGGCAGCCATTTGCAGCAGAGCCCGAGAGAGCCTTGACGACGGGAATTGCGACCCCTTTCGAAGTCATAACGTTCAGGAAAAGAGAAGGACTGAGCTTTTCTTATATATATATACATATTCATGGTGTGAATATCCGATGAGATGTGATCTGCTGTGAAAGGTAACATGTTTGAAGCATTTATCGTGAAAACGTTAGACTTTCGTCTATCGTTCTTTAGTGTTAACGTGAGACATTCGTCTCCCGTTTCTAGAGAGAGAGAGATCATCAATCCTCTCAAGGTTATTCTCGTATGATACAAGCTTCACAGAAATAATGAAAACAAGTGAGAGGAATACTTCCTCGCTCTTTTTGTTTGAAAAGACAATAAAAGTTATCTCGAGTCTTAATTTTACTGAGCTCAGTGTAAAGTAAAATCAGTTAAAACATTGTACGGTTGCAACCAAGTTTCGTGAACTGTAAAAGACAAACTTTATTACGTATTTATGATGTATTATATTACCTTGCGAATATTTTCTCTATTTCTTTTAAAATAAGTATTCAATGAAATTGCGTTCGATGCGAGACATAATTCTTCTCTTGCGTTATTATCAAATTCTTTTCTATGCGTTTCTGTGAGCATTAATTTCTTGATTTAATGATTATTCCACTAAGTATTGTGTTAACTCTGACTGATCAAATATATTGTTTCTGCTATTCTGAATTCATGTATCGATTCAATAAGCTTTGTGAATGCTATCTATTGAGAAATTCTTATACTTTGTAATTTTGTATTAAATACAGGATTAAGCTAAAAGAAAATTATTAGCTTTATAGAAGATGTCGATATATGATAAACTTTAACAAGTCAAAGCGAAATAAGCTATAATTACGACTCACAGATTGATACATTGATTCAATACCTATATTACTTATGTTTGAATTTATATGCTGATTGATTTGATTTCTTTGTTGAACAGTCCTATCCTGAAACTACATGTTCTCTTTTTAATTTGACTACGTTAACAGAAACTCTGAGATTACGTACTATAAATATTTCCTTTATGAGTAAACTGAATATATATAAAAACAAAGCTTCTGTGAATTTCACTTTCATTTCGTCATCGATACCAGGAAAGGACTGTACTATAATAATTATTGATCTGTTTACGTTGCGTATTTTATTCATTTATTGTATTCTCATTATATTCTGTATAATTTATGTAATAACCTGTTCACGAATACTGGGAAGGTTTTCGGGCAGTTTCCCTTCTCCGAAGCAACGAATGTTGGTATTCTTTGTCTAGTTCTGCCCATTCGAGTCATATTAAAGTACTGAATTCATTAAATGCAATCTCTCTCTCAACTACACCGGATTCTTAATTATTTGTTCCTTCCTCATCTAAATCTAGAGTTCAGGCTTGTGCGCGAGCTTGTGCAAACATTGGTCCTTCGAGCCGGATATAGATTTATGATTCCGGATAAAGACATTAAAGTAAAGATTTATTTTAACTATTGATACCTGTACAAAGTACATCCGGATTGAGGAAGCAACAAATAGAGTTTCGCGAA
>NW_020217744.1:0-2546 GCF_003070985.1 Temnothorax curvispinosus | reverse complement strand
TTTTGCTAAATTTTACCCATAAAATAATTCATGGTACTAAGATCATCAGTTAAAAATTCAGTTGCTTTATTTAATTAATGTATATGGATCAAACATCTCCATAAGTTTTATTCAAAATATGGCATGCATCTATTATACATAATTCCGATGTTATACGTCATCTATATCATTCTATAAAAGTCTATATATAATAATTTAGTCACATCCTATTTTTATTATTTAAAAGAATATTAATAGAATTATTTTATTATTTAATATAACACTATGTTTATTTTTTCTTTTAAACAAAATAAAAAATTTAGGATACTAAAATGGAGCAGTTGTTTCCCTGATATCTTACAGATGAATTTATTATACAATCTATTTTTTTCTTGAAAATAAAAAGTAATAAATTTTTTTATTGGCAATTGCTGCGATTGTCTTTGTGTGCCAGTTAAAATAATTAGATTCAAGTTGCATTCTCAACCCATGTCGCAATGCAGCCGAGATATTTGAGTGGCATTATTAATAAAATGCGCCGATCTCTGCACAAGCATTCAATTTTATTAATTGATTTATTACTATGTATACTTTAAAATGCAACCGTTTATCGTCGATTGTTACTATTAAAATAAAATGTACAAGCGTTAAATCGTATTAAAAACTTATAGGGATACACCCTGCCGGTCCATTTTGGTAAAGTCATGTATCGTGTTTCATATTGGTCGCCTCTATGATCGAGCAAATCAGTTTGCTATTCATATTAAGCATGGTATATTATGCAAACGATGTTGAAATTAACACTCACACATTTCTCTCGTTACATAGCAACATGTACGAGACCATAGGCATTGTCTATCGACCGTCAAATCAACTGTTTACCCGGTATATGCAAATCAGTAAATAACATTCTGTCACATCGACATTCAAATTGTGAAATATAATCATAATACAAATACACACACATAGTTAAGTGTCAATTTATTATTATATTATTTACGAAGATTTGAATTTACTGTGAAACTGTGGTTTCGTGTGCGAATATTATAATACACATGTAGACGTCACTATAGAAAAACTCGCGATCTGAATAATTTGGATTTTATTTTAAAAAATAATTCAAATCTTTCAAATAGTTTTTGTAAAATTAAACAAAAAATGTGTGTAAAATTAATGTTTTATTTTCAAAGTTTAGATATATAATGGATTGAATGTTAATTCTTTCCTAAAGAGTTTTGAAGAAAGAAAGGAAGAAAAAGAAATACCTATAAGTTTTTAAAAAAATTTTTGATAATTAAATGTAAAACAGATAAAAATAACTGAAATTGATTTTAATTAAAATAAGAGATTATTACGTATTTTTGTACAACAATAATTAAACTGATACTTCATATATCTTCGGATTTTTATTTTTTACATTTACTCGCTAAAATTCTTTTTGCAGCATATTAGGTACTCTAAATCTTTTTGGAAAAGAACTAGAACTCTGCCAATTAAATTAGATAAAGCCGCTAAATTACATAAATAAAGCTGTTAATTTCACAGAATCCACAGAGGTAAAAAAAACGCTTTTCTTCTTACAGACGGAGCAATTTGCGGTACTATGGCTACTATTTGCAGTAATAGTCGCTGGTAACACTGCAGTCCTCGCCGGACTTTTACTGGGAAAACGTAGAAAATCTCGGATGAATTTCTTCATCATGCAACTGGCATTTGCTGGTAAGTGTCTTTATTTTTAATAACGTATAATTAAGAAAATTTCAATGCCTTGATATCTTTTGTAAGGACACATTAGATTAGATAAAGAATTCCACTACGTGTATTAACGTAATTTTTAAAAATTCTTCTACAACCAATGGAGCTAGAGAAGATAATAACGCGGTTTAAATAATAAAACAGCGTATCGATCGTAATTCTGTTTCATTTCCGCATTATCAATATTTGTCTAAAAGAGAATTGTGGACAGACTACTGTTCGTCTCTCCCAAAAACCTTCGCTCCCGATATCTGCGCTTCAGGCTCTGGGGGTCCTGGGGGATACGATAGCGCGTCCTCTTTCATGTACACGTTTTGTAGATAAACATTTATTTTTCTTTTTTCGCTGATGTATCTTTATGTGCAGAATATAGGAAACGAACGATATCGCACGTATGTGGCGTAAGATCTTTTCGTATCCCAATGCTGAGTACTATTTGCATGTATTGATCGAAGATGTGTATATGTGTATTTGTCCTCACAAGCGAAATAATATTAATAGAAATATATTTTCTTTGCAATATCGCGATAATCATGTGAATGATTAAATATTACACCAATTCCTTTCTAATATTTACACAAGTGTTACAATATTGACTTAAAAATACAAGTATACGCATTAAAAAGAAAATTTTCTGCATTTTAGTAAATATTATTTTGCGTACAGCTGTGACTCCGTTTAATAAAATAAAGAAAATTTTTTTCATTTTAGTAAATGGAGTCACCGTTGTATGCAAACTAATATTTACTAAAATGCTGAACATTTATTTCTCAGTGCAAAACTTTAGAAAAATGTTAAATGTAGATTGTTTT
>NW_020217743.1:0-1313 GCF_003070985.1 Temnothorax curvispinosus | reverse complement strand
GTAGGTCAGGATTAGGTTAAGGTGCGTCGTTCCCACAAATAACGAAATGTTCAATTGGATAAAGTCTCGCTATGTTTATTCATGCTCTATGTACAAAATAATTATATTCTCTATGTGAATGTGTAGATGGTCGTGTGTGTTGGTATAGGTTATCTTTGTGTAGTGTAATATACGCATTACAAATCTTTGAATAACTGTTTTATGATTGACTTCTGCTTGATAATATTCTCTCGCGGGACCACCAGGTTCCGTCCAGGAGTCCTAGGCCTGCCTATTGGAGTGGATGGAATAGGACTCAGTCGGGTCTTCAGGAATCGTGGTCGTATAGGCGTCTTAAAGAGGTGGTCGTCTGAGTCGCTACAGAGTTCACTGGATCGATTGGACGAAGAGGGCGTCGGACACGTGGAGCTCTTGGTGGTAATGAGCTCGTCGTGGTCGTCCTCTTTGGCCGCCATTCAACGCTCAGCTCAGAACTGGCACGGACTAGGGGAATCCGACTGTCTAATTAAAACAAAGTATTGCGATGGCCCTCGCGGACGTTGACGCAATGTGATTTCTGCCCAGTGCTCTGAAGTAAATCGATGGGATAGAGCTTCCACGGTAAAAAGGTTTCTATCCTGGAGATCGGGATAACGTCCTTCGCCTAGATCTCAGGAGCCGATACGTTTTCGGGAACCGGATCGGTGATGGGTATTAGCTTCCAAGGTAGATAGGTTTCTACCTTGGAGGACGAGTTCGTATCTCGTGATGTAGCCTCAGGAACAGGAGCTGGTGTAGGGCTCGGTTGGTCTGGAGTCGATCTCGGAATGGATGGTGATCTGTTTTCCACCGATTGTAGTGTTGCTGGGTCAGTATGACCCTACTTGGCAATCGGGGTAAATCTCCACTTAGTCCTGGATTTGTTCAGTAGGAGACGTTTCCCAGGTGTTAGAGTTTCTACCTTTGTGATCACGATGCGATCCTTCGTCTTGGATATTGGAACAGGAGTCGGGTCCACAAAAGCAGGAGTCGGAGTCACAAGAGCCGGAGTACTCGGAGGCCGTAGTAGGAGGCCGAGGCCGTAGTAGGAGGCAACGTCTTGGACTCAGGAGCCGGAGTCAGGTTCGCAGGCAACGCCTTGGACTTAGGAGCCGGATATGTAGTCGCCCAATGGGCTGGGTCGCAATGACCCCGGAAACCTTTCCGCGGCAGGATGCTGGTTGTCTCTGAACTGTATTAACGCCCTGCCAAGCAGGTGTTTTACGAAGGCCCGCTGTCGAGCAACATTTCGTAACAAAAGAGACTTATGTCAGGGGCCCCCGATAGGTAGCACG
>NW_020217742.1:0-6349 GCF_003070985.1 Temnothorax curvispinosus | reverse complement strand
CTACGAAGCCCACTGTATATCCATCGCGCGAGGCCTGCAGCGTCGGCGGTAGCCGTGATATTGAAAGCGACGACGGTTCGCGGATATCGAAATCGAAGCGTGGTCCACGCATGCTATCCCTCCCAGCTATATTCGGGTTCCTATCGCTATATTCCGCCCGCGTTGCAACACAAAGATGTATTTTTTCTCTCGCGAGGTTGTACGCGACGGATTAAGGAAACGGCAATGGCAGTGGCTTAAGATCCCGGGATAAAGAGCCACTGTCGAGTGACTCGACACTTCGCATTGTACCCTGTTTTTCTACGCGAGCTGCTGACGTCGCCCCCTCCCCCTCCCCCGCTCTGCATACAAATCGGTTCACTTTGCGGGTTGAAAGCTGGATTTCAATTAGCGATCAATTGATTTATTCATCGCGATATAGCGCCGCGCGCTGAAAAATATTACGAATTAACACGCGATTCTTAATTAAATAACACGCGCAAAAATAATATTTAATCCCGTATACAATCTGCCGAGAACTGTGTGTTTCTATGAAAACGTTCAGAAATTAACTAACTTTCGCGAGAGTTAAAGTACATTTCGCCTGGAGTTTAAGACGGTGAAAGCGGCGAGCGTAAACTTGGGGCTAGTTTTCGGTCTATTCCCTTTCCCGATTAGATTTAGTTTCCACGACTCACGAGTCTGACTCTTCTCGCGCAGCGCTACTAGCTACCTGCTGCTACCGCCTCGTACCCCAATTTCTTCTCCCGACACATCGACGGTAGCACTTGGAGAACTTTTTACGGCGCCCTCATTGAAAGCGAGACCGCGGAGAGTGGAGTCTCGCAAGCGGTTCATTGAAAGAGTAGCTCGGGCGTCGGGGCTCGCACATCCTCGATTCCGCTTCCTAGAATCTCATTTTACCTCTGCGATTAGCGGCCGAAGACTCTGAATGGACAAACAAAGAATGGATGGAAACAAACCGACGGTTGGATAGCAAGGATAGCAAGAGAGAGAAAAAGGAGTATCGCGAGGAAGGAAATCCTTCGGTGCTCAGGCGGGGCTATATACGTTCACAATACGGCGGAGGAACGAAACGTCTTGAATCAGTGGACGAGAAAGCGAAAGAAAAAGGCACGCGGGGTCGGGGAAAGGAAGGTGGACGAAGTAGGAGGAAGAAGAAAGGAAGAACGAAGAAGAAAAGCCGGTCTCTCGAGAGTCGTGAGTCTCTCACCTCCGCGCTCGCCTCATAATCATAATAAACTCAAACCTCGGCATCTCACCACCGGAGGGTACATCGCGCCTGCACCGGGAAGGGCGTGCCCACGGTGGAGAGGCGAGTGTAGTTAAAGCAGGATGTAGCTGAAGTGGGATGGAATTGAAGGCAGGTTGCGGCGAGACTCTGGCAACGCGACGGCTTCTTGCCCGCGTCGTTGTTATTGCTGGAATATCGGTTTACCGATTTTCTCGTTCGCCCCTCCCCCCCTCTCACTTGCCGCTGTATAACCGCGTTAACCGCGCCTTTTATCTGTCGGATGCAAATTGAATGCAATCGCCGCGCCGCACCGCCGTCACTGTGGGCTCACTCGGCACGGCCGGCAAACGGGTCGAGGTAGTAGACTGCGGGCAAAACAACGCGAGACGACCGTCACACAGGCCCAATTACACGTGTGCATACGGTCGATTGCGGTTTTGTCGCCCATTGAAAAAAAAAAGAGCGCGCGGGGACTTCGCACGCGACACCACACCAGCTCGTAAATTTTTCACTCCGACGTGGACCGAAAGAAATGGTGATATATCTCTTTGTACCTTTGTATCTCATATATAATTGGTTTGTTCGTTCTTTTTTACATTGATAAAAAATTAACGCTGTAGATTCTGAAGAAAAATAGGTACATAATTAATAAAGATTTCTTTAGTAGCTTCGAATTTTTTTCATATCGCGTAAAATTTTATTCGTTGTTTGTTCTGACTGGCCACTGCTTTATTTCTTCCCTATTTAGCATTGTTTCAAAGATAACGATTTTATTCCGTCTTTGTGTGTGTATATAAAATATTTCTGCGGTATCGTTGTTAATAAAAATTAAAAGTATATATGACGTTAATTAACACAGCTGTAAAGATAAGAGATATGGATGTCGAGAATCACAAATTATTCTATTAACGTGTTTACCTCGAATCGCGGGAGGTCGAATTAACCGCGAAACGACTGCGAATGCGACCCATCTTGTTTACACGGGGACTGATTTGTTCCATTACAGGTGCGGAATCGATACTGAATAATTTATGCGATCGAGAGCTGTTAGTGGGTGGTACCATAATTCAAGAGGCTATCGATAAAACCAGGTAGAAGCATTTAAGCGTGCCGAACGGGTGCGCGTGTGGGCGTATATAAATAAGACAGCATGTCGATCTAATCGATCCATTGAAAAACGCCCATGCATGAATCTGTCACGCGCCGATGATTCCTCTCTGTGCCCCTTCTCCCCCCTCTCCCTCCGTACATATACTCGCGCATTCGTTGAAACGTTAGTAGGTAGGATACTAAACTTATCTCCTTCAGCCAACACGTTAATATCGGTAGATTGTCAGTTACCATCGTTGTTTGTTGCAATTTGACGAACATTTTTGCTGGTAAACTACCGCTAAATACTGTCATTCGTGAATGTCACCAGGATCGGAAAGTTAATATTTAGGATCGTTCTTCGCTGGTTTAAAGTAACAATGTATTTAGCGTAACTGATTACCTGATGAGAAAACTTGCAAGAAAGAGAGAAATGTTTGTCTCTTCCTCGAGGGAATTATGAACTAGCCGCACCGTATATTTTGCGGAAATGATTGCGGTTACAAATCTCTGGGTAGCAAGTTGCAGCATGACATCAAATGATATGACAAAATAGACGATATGAATAATTCGCTTATATAACTTTGATGTATTTTAGTTTGAGATGTTGCGGGTGAAATTTCTGTTTTTACTTTTGTGCGCTTGCATACAAATATATCTAATAAATATTTATAAAATGTTAAATAATCATCAGTAAATAATTAGAATTGAAAACTTATATAATAATCTGTTATAATAATTATTATGAAAATATATGTACATTTGCAATTAAATTAAAATATTGTAAATATATATTATTATTAATAATTTAATATTTGAATCTAACAATAAACGTAAATCAATATAGAACCGCGTTAGGAATTTCTAAACTGATATTTCGAAACATCATTCATTACGACTGCAAGAGTAATAACATACACAATCCCTCTCTAAACGCGAATAATAGTAGTTGCATTCGCAGCGAGACATAATTTCCACCCTTTCGGGAGCTGACCGTGATTTAATTATTGGTTACATGTCTCCGGTAATGTCTCGATATTTCGAGTAAATTTCTGGTTGAAACTATTAATTCCATTAACAGTTTGTCTACGTGACCACTCTGAGTTACCGGTACGAAATGACAAGAGAAAGAGAAACCAACGACCAGAGGAATTGCGGTCTCCCGATAAGCGCGGTTTGCCCGCCATTTTATCGTTTTAGCTTCCGTAAACCTCAATAGGTATACCAACAATAAGTATACTATACGTTCCAAAGTAAATTTTTGCCGTGTTATATATGCCGGCGTAAACTATAGAAGTGCTCGACACTTTGATAACATTGGGTCGAAGACCTACATATGTTAGGAAATGTTGTTGCCGGAAATCTGACCCCGCTCTTTGGATGTTTGCGTGGTAAACCCGTAGGTCGCCCCTAATGTTCACGCACGTCGACGATCGATACCCGCTGTTTTGGAAACGTGATAGTGCAGATTCCGCAGCGGTACGCGTCACACACCGCTATTGTGACGAGGCCGGGTCGCGGTTATACCAGGGTCAAATGGAAGATGTCGTCTCGACGAAACTTCGCCACTTCCCGGGAAACTTGGTCTTTGTACGAGGGGGTCAATTAGACAGAATTGACGAAGTTTGTTCGTATGGTAGACATCCAGCCCAAGTAATCGCCGCCGTGCACTCACCTTGAATCTTCGCCCCGAGAACTGTAGGATATTCCCTCCAACGTAAACTCGTTCCTCCTTTCTCTTTTTCACTTCGCGACACATCGACTTAAATACAATTTCGCGCTTTTGCGCAGTTGTATCTGCAATAATGCTCGCCGCTTGTTAACTAAGTTTAATTAACACCGGGAGAATAATACGCATGAATGTACGTGTGTGCATGTATGTATATTAGTTACACATGAACACGCCCACGATGTCATCCTTCAGAGTCAGGACAGGGAAAGATTGATTACCAAGATTACTAAAATTATATTCCAATACTGATTAGATCTTCGCCGGGAGCGACATCTGAGCCTATATTGAATCTTGCAGAATAATTTCGGAGACAAATGATCTGATGAACCATCATTTATTTACTATAATGGATTTTTTGCGATGTACGCGTTATAAACTGTCTAAAAGGTCCCTTGTAAAACTGCGGTACAAAATAAGTTTCACACGAACATTATGGCCAAATTCATATTTTCCTCTACTTTATTCATGCTAGAGATGTAAATAAATGTGCCATTCACGTCGCATTCTTAGCAGTAAAAGATATATACGTTTACTATTGCATGCATTGTACGTACGAAACAATGCAAGCCGTTATTCCGATTAAAATCTTGTTTCGTCCGTTAATCGTCGATACGTCGTCCCCGGCACGGATTGCATTAAACATAAGATAACGGTTAAAGTGTCAGTTTACTGCGGCCTTCTTTATTAAAGTAGCCTCATTCGCGAACGCGTTTCTGATCTAGCATAGTAAAACGAAAGAAAACGTTTCTCCATTTTGTTCTTTCGCAATTTAAAAAGAAGGAAGCATGTTGAGATGCGTTTTAAGAAATACATAAATATGAAATAAATAAGTAGGCCGTACGTATACGTGCGTCATGAGGAATTTATCGTCGTGTTCTCAGACGTGAGTCGATATGCGCATGTACATACGGCCACGTATGCATACGTGTATATTCCTCGAATTTCCATCCGCAAAGTGGCCCGTTCGACCTTAATACGGCCGACGTGAGAGCGGGTGAATCTTTAACGCGGCTTCTTGTCGAAATTTTCGGGCACAGGTTTCGCCGCGTTGGCGTGGAAGCGGGAGAAGACTGGCTCGAGTTCCCCCGATTTTCCCATATTTCGGAAGTCGCTTCAGCCTTGATCCTCGTCGAATCGAGTTCATTCCGACCGAACAGGCACAATTCGTTTCTGCGCGGAATCCATCAAGTATGCGATTTAACGTACTGATCTCGATATCCGGCATTGTCGAGCTCGTTGCTTTTAGTGATTGAAGATGCGCTGAGAGAGAAAAATGATATTGCCGGGAGAAAAAGAGAAATACTCCATATATACATACAATGCATAACGGTTTACGGTATTAAAAATAGCACTACCAATTTGAAGCAACAAGCATCGAAACTCTATGATATAAAGGAGAATGGAAAAAACAGATATATCAGATAGATCCAATTAGCATGAATTGGTGTTTTGCATCTGCTTATATTACTGTAGATATTCTTGTGCTTCTCGCGCACAATCTTGTAATTGAATCATTTATTTTCATAATTAGAAATCGGTATAATTATAATTACGAAGGTTGATTGTATCATCGTAATAACTCGCTCATAGAAGAAGCTCTCCGGGATCGGCTTTTCTGTTGACTGCTTGACTGTGTCGCATCCCTGAACCCTATCATTCTACCAGGTAAATCTCGTTACGACTATCTGCAGTTTCCCTCTCCGAGGCACTTCACCGCTTCCACGGTAATGGGATGTAACGTTGGAAAAATGCGAGCGCGGCTCCCTTCAATCGATTCGATCTCTGCAAGTGGATAATCAGGATGGGCAGCGATGCTGATATAGCTCCCGGTGAGCACCTTAAGATCGAATAAGATCGTATATCCCGTCAAAAGAGAGAGAGACGAAGTTCGGCGCGGCGAAGTTAGCGATAATAAAAAGCGACGACGACGCGAAGCTCCGGAACTCCTTTCGCGGAACTATCGATGTTTCACTTATCGTGGGAATTAAATTTGGATGAAGCTGTTCTCAAGAGCTGACGTTTCGTCGCTTATCGGTTGCTTTATCACCCGTTAAACTTTGTTTTTTACTCGAAGGGGACTTTCTATAAATGGATGAGATTAATACTGAGAGAGATAACGCGAAGGTGCAAGTTTGCTTGACAGACATTAAATATTATTAGTTCCTAACTAGTATATTCTTTTAACAATGGCTTTCGATTTTATAATAATTATTATTATAACATAAGCACGTGAAATTGATTAAAGAGGTATAAAGAAATATTAATATCAACTTGTTTACGGTGTTTAAATATTT
>NW_020217741.1:0-1084 GCF_003070985.1 Temnothorax curvispinosus | reverse complement strand
CGGAACTTTTTTTATAAACATATAAATACTCTTATACGTGGATTTCGGGCGCGTTATGATATGCGATTGTCGAGACAATGGCACTGGATGACAGCGTTATACTGAAACGTATCGACGTGTTCTAACAATACAACACATTATGAAAAATGGTTGTCGAAATCCTCGCTCATCCTCGAATTTCATATCCTCACTATGTCATTCCCAATGATCGCTCCTAATCTTTTATTATAATATATTATAATATAAAATAACTTAAAAAATTTTATATTATAATTTCTTAAATTTATATTTTTTACCTTTTTGCGTCCGTTAACCACTTTTATTTCAACACGTATTTCTAAATGAAACTGCGTCTTCATACGCTGCAAGTTCTGCTGTTGAAGTACCTGCTTGACTATAACATTAAAAAGTAGCGTGATTAAATCAGACGAAAATCTGATTTAAAATTTAAGGCTGATTGGCTGATTTGTTTACTGCTTAAGTTTTTCTATGTGCCACAGCCTTATATTTTAAATAAGATTTTCGTTTCTATTATTAGATTAGGGCAGCAGGTGAGAGATTGACAAGGATGAGTGACAAGTTAGGAAAATAGTCGCAAATAATGTCGCAAGATGGTGCGAAAAATAAGCTCAGCGATATCAGAATCAGGTACGTGAAGCGTGCGAGGCTAAATTCGGTGCTGATTGTGGAGAAACAGAAAAAATTCGGAACAATCCGAAGCGAACTGTTTTGCCTGAGAGACGTTGCGCGAATTTTTGCGATAGCAAATCCAAAGAGTGTGCATTTAACGATTATAATTACACTTTATGATTGTAATTGGAAACCGGGCAATAAAACATTGTTAGACCACACGGTGTTTCACGTTTGACCATAGCAATCTGGATAGGAACAGATATTCAAAAAATATGTCGAAAAGTGAAATAAATGTCAAGAAGTTACTTTGATTATTATTGCCTCTATCCAGTTTTGCGACTTATTTATTGACTTACCCTCGTAGATATGAGTCACGTAGAAACGAATTTCCTAATTCGTCTGATATAAAATACATAATACACACGTAAATATACAAGTCAAAACATATTTA
>NW_020217740.1:0-1272 GCF_003070985.1 Temnothorax curvispinosus | reverse complement strand
TTACCCAGATAACACAGTGTATTCTTAAAGAATTCATAAAGTAGTCTTCCTTTCTGAACAGTAATTCCTGAGGAATTCATAGAAGAATACTTTAAGAATACGCTAGGAAGTTACATGCACCATAATTCGAATTCCTCAGGACTTCTTAAAGTATTCATATAGAATTACTTGTTAGAATTCCTCAGGACTTCTTAAAGTATTCATATAGAATTATTTGTTGGAATTCCTCAGGACTTCTTAAAGTATTCATTAAGACTTCTCCAAGTATATAGATATCTCAAACGGAATTAAAAAAATTTTTTTCAAGATTTTTGATAAATGTTCATCACGATTTTTATAATATTGAAACGTTTCTCAGAAAAATTTAGAAAAAAAAATTCTGATTAATTTTGTAAGAGGAAGAAGATTATACCACGTTTCAGCCAAGCCATAGTGTACCTGTTAAAGCATGTTTAATTTTTATACCTGAAGAAACGGTCACCCATCCAAGTGTTAACCACCGCCGATGATGCTTGACTTCGAAGACCGTACGCATCCTACGCTCCGTGATGATCCATGAACGGTTCTTGTTTATGCATACATATTTGTTATACATTAATTCAATAGATGTTGTCAGAAAGATAAAACATGTATAACATTAACTTATATTTTTATAAATAACTATAAAGTATTACAATTTTTTACTGATTTACGCTACATAATTAGTGAAGCTTTTCAACCATAATTTAAATATTTTTTTTTAATATTATTCTAAACTTTTTAAATGCAAAATAATTATTACATAAACATTAAATAAATGTTACGTAAATATTATTTTAAACAATTTATTAAAATGTAAAGTCTATATATTAAATAAATATTAATTAAATAAACTATTATTTTTAATAAAAAATTAATTATTTTTAAATATTAAATAAACGTTAAATAAACATTTTATAAATATTTTTTCTAAATTGTTATTTAAAATAAATAATTTATATAAAATAAATATTAAATAAGTATTAAATAAAACATTATTTGTACAATAAACATTAATAATGTAAAAATAATTAAAAATAAATATTTGAAAAACATTTAAAAAATATTGCTTGCTGATTGGGTAATTGAGATTATCCAAACACTCGAGTAATTTCTGATGAATACTCAAAATATTTTAAATAATAAATCGCGAGGTATTCATTACAATGAACTCTTAAGGAATACTTCAATATGAACTCATTGTGGCTAATTCCTCAAGAATTCTTTATGTATTCATTTTTCTACTTCGCCAAG
>NW_020217739.1:0-2931 GCF_003070985.1 Temnothorax curvispinosus | reverse complement strand
ATATCTCAATATTTGCGGAAGTTAGAGCAACCACAACATCAAATGTGCACATACACACACACACACATACGGACATTTTTTTTAGGCGATATTTCGACGTTTTACAACAATCTGAACATATTGGCAGAAAAAACTCAAAAACCAATCTCTTCGTTGGTTTCTTCTACCCCTATTTCATATATATTTTTTTTAAATTTGATTGACTAGATCCAACTTTATACACAATCAAAGGTTCATATACGAAAATCACGAAAACAAAGCTTCCTCTATGAGGAAGCAAAAATTATGTGTACACATAATTTTAATTCAGCCAATTTTTATTATGTCTAGACATAATTTTAATTCTGCCGCTAAGGAATTTTTAAGTCGATTCTTATGAATCAAGCTTGAATTCGATGTCTAGGTATCCCAGGTTGCCGATGACGAGGTCCAGATAGTGCGCTTCATAGTTTTCGGTATCCAGGTGTAATCGTACGTTGAATTCGATGTCCACGTGTCCCAGGTTGTCGATGACGAGGTCCAGATAGCGCGCTCCGTAGTTTTCGGTCTCTAGGTGTATTGATACCTTGAATTCGATGTCCACGTGTCCCAGATTGCCGATGACGAGGTCCACATAGTGCGCTCCATAGTTTTTGGTGTCCAGGTGTAATCGTACGTTGAATTCGATGTCTAGGTGTCCCAGGTTGCCGATGACGAGGTCCACATCGTGCGCTTCATAGTTTTCGGTGTCCAGGGGTAAAAATACGTTGAATTCGATGTCTAGGTGTCCCAGGTTGCCGATGACGAGGTCCAGATAGCGCGCTCCGTAGTTTTTCCTAGTCTGAGAGTCGTCAACTTTAACGCTAAATATCTCGCTTTGCAGGGCAGACCGCCGCATTTTTCTGCCAGATTCTTTCGTTTCGCGTCAAAACTCGTCGAATGAGCATAATTTTATTGATATTTAAGGTGCAGCGCGTATTCTAAATAATTACCATGAATTTTTATTATGTTTTGACATAGGCCGGTATTCATAATCAGATCTTGTTTCAAGACCGTCTTAAGTAATATCTTAATGTTTGGTCTACAATGCAAGTCGTGGGTCGTTAGTCGTAGGAAATGGACCAATCACAATTGAATTTGAAGAGAATAATCGGCTGTGATAGGTCAATTCTTACGACTCATGACTTTACGACTCGCATTGTAGACCTAGCATAAGCTGCTGATACGGCTCTGTATTGGTTAATGACATCTTAAGATTATACTTAAGATGGTCTTATAGGGCCTTAGCACATAACATGGCGTATTGGTCTACGGTCCGTATTCATAGTCGGATCTTATTTCAAGACTGTCTTAAGTAATGTCTTAAGATGCTAATGCGGCTCTGTGATTGGTTCATAACATCTTAAGATCGTACTTAAGATGGTCTTAGATATAAGATTTGACTATGAATACCGGCCTACGTCATTTATTTTCAGAATAATTAAACATAATTCTTAATTATTCTTTAAAAATAATTAGATCGTTTACTTACTTTCGATTTGTAACACGCTAATAATAAGTAGTACGACATATAAGTTGTACGTCAATTCTTGTGCGTTGCTTACGCCTAAGGCTGCGGTCACATGGACTGATATTTTCCGCGTAACGCGTATCGCGTAACCAATCAGAAGGACCGTCTACAATAGTAAGAAAATGCAGTAAGATGTAAGCAGTAAGCTATTGACCAACCACAGTCAATTATTCTTGAACTGTAAAAATTCCATTAGTCAATAGTTTACTGCTTACGTCTTACTGCACACTCATACGGCTATTGCAGACGGTGCTAGAGACATTCCGTGTTTTCTGTTGCGCGGAATTGAATGTCCTAAGTTCACATGAGCCATTTTTTCCGCGTAACGCGTATCGCGTAACCAATCATATCGTTGATTCTTTTAGAATATTTCAATAGAAATGTCAAACGTCGTAATTTATTGGTTACGCGATACGCGTTTAACCTCATTAAAATTAGACATCAAATTCAACGTATTATTACACTTGGACACCGAAAACTATGGAGTGCACTATCTGGACCTCATCATCAGCAACCTGGGACACGTGGACATTGAATTCAAGGTATTAATACACCTAGACACCGAAAACTACGGAGCGCATTATCTGGACGTCGTCATCGGCAACCTGAAACACGTAGACATCGAATTCAAGGTATTAATACACCTAGACACCGAAAACTACGAAGCGCACTATCTGGACCTCGTCGTCGGCAACCTGGGACACGCAGACATCGAATTCAAGGTATTAATACACCTAGATACCGAAAACTACGCAGCGCACTATCTGAACGTCGTCATCGCCGACCTGGGACACGTAGACATCGATTTCAAGCTGTAAGAACTGTTGGCGCTACTTACACAATGCTGCCAATATTGTGGGATGAAAATCACCAGCTCCGGAATTAAAATTATGTCGCGACATCATAAAAATTGAGACATCATAAAAATTGAGACATCATAAAAATTCAAACATTATAAAAATTCAAACATTATAAAAATTGAGACATCATAAAAATTCAGACATCATAAAAATTCAGACATCATAAAAATTCAGACATCATAAAAATTGAATGAATTAAAATTATGTCGAGACATCATAAAAATTGTATGAATTAAAATGATGTCGACATCATAAAAATTGAATGAATTAAAATTATGTCGAGACATCATAAAAATTGAATGAATTAAAATTATGTCGAGATGTCATAAAAATTGAAACATCATAAAAATTGAATGAATTAAAATTATGTCAAGACATCGTAAAAATTGAATGAATTAAAATTATGTCGACACATCATAAAAATTCGAAATTATTTTTACGTATCGACATAATTTTAATTCATACAATTTTTATAATGTCGACATAATTTTAATTCATACAATTTTTATGATGTCTCGACAT
>NW_020217738.1:705-1400 GCF_003070985.1 Temnothorax curvispinosus | reverse complement strand
TATGTGTTTTTACCCGGGACGCTGTAGGAATTCGATACTGTTCGATACCACAGGAGGTCGATTATCCCTCCGGGTGTCGGCCTACTACCAACGTCTTGATGAGAGGAATCGAGGAATAATTATACACTCGATTACGAAAGTTAGAATAATACTTTATTACGACGCAACAACCACGAGTCTCGATACAAATCTAAAGGTGAAATTTTATGGGCAGTGAAAAGCAGCAGCAGATCGTACTGATTGGCTACAAAATAGAGAGATTCTCTAGTTTCTAGAACTTCTCTATTTTGTAGCCAATCAGTACGATCTGCTGCTGGCTTTTTACTGCCCATGAAATTTCACCATAAGGTGATCTTAAAGCCGTGATTCTAACCGGTTTTTTTTCAGTTTTTTTCTTAGCACTAATCTTTTAATTGGCTTTATAGAAATGCAAAATTCTTGTCTAGAATTAAAGTACGCATCAAAATCTAGGTCATGGTGGTCGAATTTATATGTGGTGGTCGTCACGTATAACAAAAAATATTAATTTTTTTTCGTTTTCGATATAAATTCGACCACCATGACCTAGATTTTGATGCGTACTTTAATTCTAGACAAGAATTTTGCATTTCTATAAAGCCAATTAAAAGATTAGTGCTAAGAAAAAACTGAAAAAACCGGCTAGGATCACGGCTTTAGGCTCACCTTAAAATCTA
>NW_020217738.1:0-695 GCF_003070985.1 Temnothorax curvispinosus | reverse complement strand
TATGTGTTTTTACCCGGGACGCTGTAGGAATTCGATACTGTTCGATACCACAGGAGGTCGATTATCCCTCCGGGTGTCGGCCTACTACCAACGTCTTGATGAGAGGAATCGAGGAATAATTATACACTCGATTACGAAAGTTAGAATAATACTTTATTACGACGCAACAACCACGAGTCTCGATACAAATCTAAAGGTGAAATTTTATGGGCAGTGAAAAGCAGCAGCAGATCGTACTGATTGGCTACAAAATAGAGAGATTCTCTAGTTTCTAGAACTTCTCTATTTTGTAGCCAATCAGTACGATCTGCTGCTGGCTTTTTACTGCCCATGAAATTTCACCATAAGGTGATCTTAAAGCCGTGATTCTAACCGGTTTTTTTTCAGTTTTTTTCTTAGCACTAATCTTTTAATTGGCTTTATAGAAATGCAAAATTCTTGTCTAGAATTAAAGTACGCATCAAAATCTAGGTCATGGTGGTCGAATTTATATGTGGTGGTCGTCACGTATAACAAAAAATATTAATTTTTTTTCGTTTTCGATATAAATTCGACCACCATGACCTAGATTTTGATGCGTACTTTAATTCTAGACAAGAATTTTGCATTTCTATAAAGCCAATTAAAAGATTAGTGCTAAGAAAAAACTGAAAAAACCGGCTAGGATCACGGCTTTAGGCTCACCTTAAAATCTA